>NC_072769.1:22500-298380 GCF_022539595.1 Amphiprion ocellaris
CGGTATAAAATGTTCTGTTCATATCAGACTTTGTCATTTTCTGGGAGGCTGTTCCAGACAGAAAAGGTCCTTGATCAAGATTCTTTTGAGACACTGATGGCAGAAAATAAACAGCTTAATTGGAAAGTAGTAGTTTGTTTTCTATCTCAAAAAACGAACCTGCTCAACAGACACAAGTGTCAAAAAGCATTCACACAAAGCAACTAACTTTCCACTGTAAAATAATAAAAACAAGGGTTTTCTTGCAGTGAGAATTGTTTTACACCATCCAGAGGTTTGAGCAGGCACCAAAGGAAAATAATAACAGAACTTAGTATGAAATCCGTTTTCACATTTTGGGTTCCAAGTACTCAAGCATTATTGATGTGTCTGTTACTGAATAGTGAGAAAAAACAGAAAAATACTCAGATTTTTGTCAGATAAATTCACTCTACAGCATTTTATCAGTCATGCTCACTGCTGTGTGTGGTCAAACATCCATTTTAAGATAAGAAAAACTCAGCAGTAGGTTTAAGAATGAAACTAGCCCAGATGTTAAAGAACGACAAGTCTAAAAAAGAACAGGAAAACATTTTCAGTTCAGTGGCTGAACTAAATAGTCTGATACCAAGTCGAAGAAGTCATCTTGATGGTGTGGTTGCATTTTTGTTAAAATCGAAGATAAACTTTGCAAAAAACTTTTTAATATCACAACTCAACAACCACCTTGGCAGAGCATCTAAAGACAGCAGGTTAAACGCATTCGTTTTCTAATCCTGGATCATTCTTGTGTTGGAATCACCAGTTCACATATTTCTGTTTTCAGAAATCATAGGAATAAGGGGCTGCTCTGTTGTTATCGTCATATCACAATATCTCATTCAGAGTGCAGTTCTTTCTTCTGTTACTGATCTACATCACCATGTAACACAAAACGCCTGCCTGGTGGCTAGTTTGGCCTCAAACAAAGAATGAGCAGCTTCTTCTGCTGCTGCTACATCCCAATACCCATGTTAAAATAATGTGTTTTTTGAAAATGAATACTTGTAAACATTCTACTCGACCCACAAAATCAATTCGGAACCTCTAAATGTGTACACTATGGGCTCTCTGAGAAATGTTTATAACCTGAGGTAGCTCTGTGACACAGACAAAGAGGAGCTATAAAAACAGGTCTACTGTGCTTGTTCACTGGCTCCTGTTTAAAATAACTCACTGAACAACTGCTGACATTTTTCAACTCACTTTGGCAAAGCCTGAGTTTGCAAACACATAGTTCATGATCCAGTAGTTTGAAGGATTACACAGCTTTAAAAGAATAAAAGACATTTAACCAGAATCCATTAGTTATTTAAAATAGCTGAGTGTTTTTATGCATTGGGCCGTATTCAGAGGCAGGTTTTACTGGATTATTGTCCTGCAGAGGCGCCAGCGTCTGACCTGAGTTTGGACGAGTGAAGGATCCTCCCTCCATCAGTCCTTTACCCACTGTGGGAGTGGAGCCCTTCCTGCAGGCTGCATCCAGCCAACAGGCCAGCCAGTGCACCACCTCCCCCTGCAGAGACACACAAAGTGAACCATGTTAGCAAACAGCGGCGGCACCATCGTTCTGCTGATATAGAAAGCTTGATGACCGCTGGTCCGCTTCAAGCAATTTAAACAGAAGCATGAAAGGTTATGCACCACAATTACACATGTACACACACTTAGCTAAAACCTCTGCAAAACTTTAACAGCAGAAATCACAAGTGGTTGTTTTGACAGTGAGTCTGTTGAATGCCCCAGTGAGACATAATTGCACAGCATTTTAGCTGAGGTACTGAGAATTACATTTTTAGAAATAAAAGTCAATTAAAAAAAAGCACAAAAGACAACTGCATTTGGTCTTCTAACTCATTTTCAAACATAATACCTACACAAAACAGCTGACAGCAACAGCAAATTGGGTTTGAATTATTCTGACAATTATTTCATCTAATGCATCACTTTTTAAGAAAAAAGTCAAATGTGTGTATTTTCAGTTTTTTTGTCACTGTAAGAAAGCATTTATGTCCACTTTATGATTTTAGATCCTGCATTTAGGTTTTCAATCTCATTTTCTCCTTCCTCTGTACGTTTTTGACATCATAGTAATTCTAATTATTATTATTTCCCACCTAACACATTTTGTAACGCACAGAAATGTGACACAACCAGGTTGTTGTTGTTGCTATTACAAATTCAATATATTCAGGTGTGTGGCCTGTTCAATCTGGCATCCCATTTTTTTTTTTAACCAATTTTCTGACAAGCGATTAACAGAATGATCAACTACTCATCTGGACAATAATCTGAATATTAGACAATAAAAAAAATAATAGTAGCAGCAGGCTGCACAGTAGCTTGGTGGTTAGCTCCGTCGCCTCACAGCTAGAAGATCCTCGGTTTGTGTCCCAGCCTTCCTGGGATCTTCCTGCATGGAGTCTCCATGTTCTCCTGTACATGTGTGGGTTTCCTCCAGGTTCTCCCACAGTCCAGAAACATGCTGAGGTCAATTGGTGATTCTAAACTGTCCATAGGTGTGAATGTTTGTCTCTCTGTGTAGCCCTGTGATACAGTTACCTGTCCAGGTGAACCTGTGATAGACTGTTACCTGTCCAGGTGTCCCCTGCCTTCACCCGCAGTCAGCTGGGATAGACTCCAGCCCCCCATGACCCTGATGAGGATCAAGAGGATCCAACGACTCGACGGACAGACGCTTTATTAATCCCGAGGGAAATTCAAAATATTCAGCACCTTACATACAAAAACAAAAATAACAAAAAGGCAAAACAGACAGGTTAGTAACATGAACGTTAACGGTTAGTATATACTCTAAAAAACTTGCTGTCACATTACAGGAGTGGACAAGTATTGTGAATGACATTTATCTGATGGAAAGAATTACTTTCTCCCTTCGCCTTCAGAAAGAAACATTTATTAAACGGTGGTCCAAATGGGCTGAATACCTACACTCTTTACAAAAAGAAAACACAGATGTTTAACTTCGTGTCTCTGTCCAAGTGTACTTTCCGGTCCGGTAATGTTTAAAATTCTGTCTACAAACTTCCTGGTGAACATTCACCACCCCCCCCCACCCCCTTTTTTTTTTTTTTTATTATTGTATAGATTGACATGAATCTTTCCCTGTTCATGAGTTTTCAGAAATGACACTTTCTTCTTCTTCGGTATTCTGTATTTTTATTGTTAGATGACTCTGTATTATAAAGGAAAAAAAAAAAAACTAAATGTGAGTGGCAAAAAATGTATCAATGTATTAACATACCCCTTGCTCTATGACTTGGAAGCTCTCACATTGAAAAAAAAAATGTAAAAAAAAAAAAAAAAAAAAAACTTGCTGTATAATACTATAAACATTTCTAATTTTAAAATCTATAGAAATACTAATTGTATTAAAAGTCAATAAAACAGTGTTTACACCTTTCAAGACAACGTGGTTTAAAGTGATTTAAAATTATTTAAATGGTTTAAAGTGATTTTGACAGGTAGCACGAAAACACTAAATTACATAAAATGCAGACATTCTACAATCACATTGGATCAGTCCTGATGTGCTCATGACTGCGTGAGTATCAGGTAAACAACACTTAAAACAGGATGATGAAATTTAAGAAAAACAATGCAATATATTATTAATGGTAATAACTTTATTTACACTGACCTTTCTCTCTGGCTGTGGTGGGCACTGGACACTTTACCACCAACAGCTGCTGGAAACTGATTTTTGTTTCACACCTTTGCTTTTTCCTTTTGAAAAACAATCACAGTCCATAACATCTATTTTTTCAGGACAACTCAGATCATATGTCACATAAGGATGCAGGAGTGTGACCTGAGTCATGCACTTCATTTCAGTGTGAAAGAAACTTGAAAATGATCAGGATGAAATGCGAACATTTTTCGACGGTGAATCCCTCATCCCTGGAACACAAAGGAGAGAGAGAGAGAGACACCTGTCCTGGGGACAGGAAGAGAGAGAGACACCTGTCATGGGGACAGGAAGAGAGAGAGACACCTGTCATGGGGACAGGAAGAGAGAGAGACAACTGTCATGGGGACAGGAGGAGTGAGAGACAACTGTCATGGGGACAGGAAGAGAGAGAGACAACTGTCATGGGGACAAAAGAGAGAGAGACAACTGTCATGGGGACAGGAGGAGTGAGAGACACCTGTCATGGGGACAGGAGGAGTGAGAGACACCTGTCATGGGGACAGGAAGAGAGAGAGACAACTGTCATGGGGACAGGAAGAGAGAGAGACAACTGTCATGGGGACAGGAAGAGAGAGAGACAGATCTGTCCTGGGAACAAGTAGAGAGAGAGAAAAACACCTGTTATGGGGGACAGGAGGAGAGAGACTTGTCCTGGGGGACATGAGAGAGACAAACAGGAAAACCTTCATCTTCATCAGTAACACCTGACAGGAATACCTTCATCTTCATCAGTTACATCTGACAGGAAAACCTTCATCTTCATCAGTTACACCTGACGGGAAAATCTTCATCAGTTATACCTGACAGGAAACCTTCATCGTCATCTTCAACAGTAACACCTGAGAGGAAAACCTTCATCTTCATCAGTTACACCTAAAAGGAAAACCTTCATCTTCATCTTCATCAGTTACACCTGACAGGAAAACCTTCATCGTCATCTTCATCAGTAACACCTGAAAGGAGAACTTCATCGTCATCTTCATCAGTAACACATGACAGGAAACCTTCATCGTCATCTTCATCAGTAACACCTGACAGGAAAACGACACCTGGGCGGAGAACCTGGCAGAGAACAACAGGAGGGGCGACCTGGGCACAGAACTTGGAGGAGAACCTGGAGGAGAACGACAGGAGGAGCAACCTGGGCACAGAACGTGGAGGAGAACGATAGGAGGGGCCAGATGGGTGGAGAACCTGGCGGAGAACAACAGGAGGAGCGACCCGTGCACAGAACCTGGAGGAGAACGACAGGAGGAGCGACCTGGGCGGAGAACGTGGAGGAGAACGATAGGAGGGGCAACCTGTGCGCAGCATCTGGAGGAGAACCTGGAGGAGAACGACAGGAGGAGCGACCTGGGCACAGAACGTGGAGGAGAACCTGGAGGAGAACGAAAGGTGGAGCGACCTGGGCACAGAACGTGGAGGAGAACTAGGAAGAGAACGAAGGGAGGGGCCATCTGGGCGGAGAACTTGGAGAACCTGGAGGAGAACGACAGGAGGAGCGACCTGGGCACAGAACGTGGAGGAGAACCAGGAAGAGAACGACAGGAGGGGCCACCTCGGGACAGAACTTGGAGGAGATCCTGGAGGAGAACGACAGGAGGGGCCACCTGGGCGGAGAACTTGGAGAACCTGGAGGAGAACGACAGGAGGAGCGACCTGGGCGGAAAACCTGGCGGAGAACGACAGGAGGGGCCACCTGGGCAAAGAACTTGGAGGAGAACTTGGAGGAGAACGACAGGAGGAGCAACCTGTGCGCAGAACGTGGAGGAGAACCTGGAGGAGAACGACAGGAGGAGCCACCTGGGGGCAGAACTTGGAGGAGAACCTGGAGGAGAACGACAGGAGGAGCGACCTGGGCACAGAACGTGGAGGAGAACCTGGAGGAGAACGACAGGAGGAGCGACATGGACACAGAACTTGGAGGAGAACCTGGAGGAGAAGGACAGGAGGGGCCACCGGGGCGGAGAACTTGGAGAACCTGGAGGAGAACGAAGGAAGGAGCAACCTGGGCGGAGAACCTGGCGAAGAAAAACAGGAGGGGCAACCTGGGCACAGAACTTGGAGGACAACCTGGAGGAGAACGACAGGAGGAGCAACTTGGGCACAGAACGTGGAGGAGAACGTGGAGGAGAACGACAGGAGGAGCCACCTGGGGGTAGAACTTGGAGAACCTGGAGGAGAACGACAGGAGGAGCCACCTGGGGGTAGAACTTGGAGAACCTGGAGGAGAACGACAGGAGGAGCCACCTGGGGGCAGAACGACAGGAGTGGCCACCTGGGCGGAGAACTTGGAGAACCTGGAGGAGAACGAAAGGAGGAGCGACCTGGGCGGAGAACGTGGAGGAGAACGATAGGAGGGGAAACCTGTGCGTAGCATCTGGAGGAGAACGACAGGAGGAGCAACCTGGGCACAGAACGTGGAGGAGATCCTGGAGAAGAACGACAGGAGCGGCAACCTGGGCACAGAACGTGGAGGAGAACCTGGAGGAGAACGACAGGAGGGGCCACCTGGGCGGAGAACTTGGAGAACCTGGAGGAGAACGAATGGAGGAGCAACCTGGGCGGAGAACCTGGCGGAGAACAACAGGAGGGGCCATCTGGGCACAGAACTTGGAGGAGACCCTGGAGGAGAACGACAGGAGGAGAAACCTGGGTGCAGAACGTGGAGGAGAACCTTGAGGAGAACGACAGGAGGAGCCACCTGGGGGCAGAACGAAAGGAGGGGCCACCTGGGCGGAGAACTTGGAGAACCTGGAGGAGAACGACAGGAGGAGCCACCAGGGGGCAGAACTTGGAGGAGATCCTGGAGAACGACAGGAGGGGAAACGTGGGCGGAGAACTTGGAGAACCTGGAGGAGAACGAGAGGAGGAGCGACCTGGGCGCAGAACGTGGAGGAGAACGATAGGAGGGGCAACCTGTGCGCAGCATCTGGAGGAGAACCTGGAGGAGAACGACAGGAGGAGCGACCTGGGCAAAGAACGTGGAGGAGATCCTGGAGAACGACAGGAGGAGCCACCTGGGGGCAGAACAACAGGAGGGGCCACCTGGGCGGAGAACTTGGAGAACCTGGAGGAGAACGACAGGAGGAGCCACCTGGGGGAAGAACTTGGAGGAGATCCTGGAGAACGACAGGAGGGGCCACCTGGGCGGAGAACTTGGAGAACCTGGAGGAGAACGACAGGAGGAGCGGCCTGGGCAGAGAACGTGGAGGAGAACGATAGGAGGGGCAACCAGTGCGAAGCTTCTGGAGGAGAACCTGGAGGAGAACGACAGGAGGAGCGACCTGGACAAAGAACGTGGAGGAGATCCTGGAGAACGACAGGAGGGGCCACCTGGGCGGAGAACTTGGAGAACCTGGAGGAGAACGACAGGAGGAGCGACCTGGGCACAGAACGTGGAGGAAAACCTGGAGGAGAACCTGGAGGTGAACAAAATGAGGAGCAACCTGGGCACAGAACGTGGAGAAGAACCTGGAGAAGAACGACAGGAGGAGCCACCTTAGGGCAGAACTTGGAGGAGAACCTGGAGGAGAACGACAGGAGGAGCGACCTGGGCACAGAACGTGGAGGAGAACCTGGAGGAGAACAACAGGAGGAGCGACCTGGGCACAGAACGTGGAGGAGAACCTGGAGGAGAACGACAGGAGGAGCGACCTGGGCACAGAACTTGGAGGAGAACGACAGGAGGGGCCACCTGGGCGGAGAACTTGGAGAACCTGGAGGAGAACGACAGGAGGAGCGACCTGGGCGCAGAACGTGGAGGAGAACGATAGGAGGGGCAACCTGTGCACAGCATCTGGAGGAGAACCTGGAGGAGAACGACAGGAGGAGCGACCTGGGCACAGAACGTGGAGGAGATCCTGGAGGAGAACGACAGGAGGAGCCACCTGGGGGCAGAACTTGGAGAACCTGGAGGAGAACGACAGGAGGAGCGACCTGGGCGGAGAACCTGGCAGAGAACAACAGGGGGGGCCACCTGGGCACAGAACTTGGAGGAGAACCTGGAGAAGAACGACAGGAGGGGCCACCTGGGCGGAGAACTTGGAGAACATGGAGGAGAATGAAAGGAGGAGCAACCTGGGCGGAGAACCTGGCGGAGAACGACAGAAGGAGCAACCTGGGCACAGAACGTGGAGGAGAACCTGGAGGAGAACGACAGGAGGAGCGACCTGGGCACAGAACATGGAGGAGAACCTGGAGGAGAACGACAGGAGGAGCGACCAGGGCACAGTACGTGGAGGAGAACCTGGAGGAGAACGACAGGAGGAGCAACCTGGGCGCAGAACGTGGAGGAGAACCTGGAGGAGAACGACAGGAGGAGCCACCTGGGGGCAGAACTTGGAGAACCTGGAGGAGAACGACAGGAGGAGCCACCTGGGGGCAGAACGACAGGAGGGGCCAACTGGCCGGAGAACTTGGAGAACCTGGAGGAGAACGACAGGAGGAGCAACCTGGGCACAGAACGTGGAGGAGATCCTGGAGGAGAATGACAGGAGGGCCCACCTGGGCGGAGAACTTGGAGAACCTGGAGGAGAACGACAGGAGGAGCGACCTGGGCGGAGAACCTGGCAGAGAACAACAGGAGGGGCCACCTGGGAACAGAACTTGGAGGAGAACCTGGAGGAGAACGACAGGAGGAGCGACCTGGGCACAGAATGTGGAAGAGAACCTGGAGGAGAACCTGGAGGAGAACGAAAGGAGGAGCGACCTGGGCACAGAACGTGGAGGAGAACCAGGAAGAGAACAACAGGAGGGGCCACCTCGGTGCAGAACTTGGAGGAGATCCTGGAGAACGACAGGAGGGGCCACCTGGGCGGAGAACTTGGAGAACCTGGAGGAGAACGAGAGGAGGAGCGACCTGGGCGCAGAACGTGGAGGAGAACGATAGGAGGGGCAACCTGTGCGCAGCATCTGGAGGAGAACCTGGAGGAGAACGACAGGAGGAGCGACCTGGGCAAAGAACGTGGAGGAGATCCTGGAGAACGACAGGAGGAGCCACCTGGGGGCAGAACAACAGGAGGGGCCACCTGGGCGGAGAACTTGGAGAACCTGGAGGAGAACGACAGGAGGAGCCACCTGGGGGAAGAACTTGGAGGAGATCCTGGAGAACGACAGGAGGGGCCACCTGGGCGGAGAACTTGGAGAACCTGGAGGAGAACGACAGGAGGAGCGGCCTGGGCAGAGAACGTGGAGGAGAACGATAGGAGGGGCAACCAGTGCGAAGCTTCTGGAGGAGAACCTGAAGGAGAAAGACAGGAGGAGCGACCTGGACAAAGAACGTGGAGGAGATCCTGGAGAACGACAGGAGGGGCCACCTGGGCGGAGAACTTGGAGAACCTGGAGGAGAACGACAGGAGGAGCGACCTGGGCACAGAACGTGGAGGAAAACCTGGAGGAGAACCTGGAGGAGAAAGAAATGAGGAGCAACCTGGGCACAGAACGTGGAGAAGAACCTGGAGGAGAACGACAGGAGGAGCCACCTTAGGGCAGAACTTGGAGGAGAACCTGGAGGAGAACGACAGGAGGAGCGACCTGGGCACAGAACGTGGAGGAGAACCTGGAGGAGAACAACAGGAGGAGCGGCCTGGGCAGAGAACGTGGAGGAGAACCTGGAGGAGAACGACAGGAGGAGCGACCTGGGCACAGAACTTGGAGGAGAACGACAGGAGGGGCCACCTGGGCGGAGAACTTGGAGAACCTGGAGGAGAACGACAGGAGGAGCGACCTGGGCGCAGAACGTGGAGGAGAACGATAGGAGGGGCAACCTGTGCACAGCATCTGGAGGAGAACCTGGAGGAGAACGACAGGAGGAGCGACCTGGGCACAGAACGTGGAGGAGATCCTGGAGGAGAACGACAGGAGGAGCCACCTGGGGGCAGAACTTGGAGAACCTGGAGGAGAACGACAGGAGGAGCGACCTGGGCGGAGAACCTGGCAGAGAACAACAGGGGGGGCCACCTCGGCACAGAACTTGGAGGAGAACCTGGAGAAGAACGACAGGAGGGGCCACCTGGGCGGAGAACTTGGAGAACATGGAGGAGAATGAAAGGAGGAGAAACCTGGGCGGAGAACCTGGCGGAGAACGATAGAAGGAGCAACCTGGGCACAGAACGTGGAGGAGAACCTGGAGGAGAACGACAGGAGGAGCGACCTGGGCACAGAACATGGAGGAGAACCTGGAGGAGAACGACAGGAGGAGCGACTTGGGCACAGTACGTGGAGGAGAACCTGGAGGAGAACGACAGGAGGAGCCACCTGGGGGCAGAACTTGGAGAACCTGGAGGAGAACGACAGGAGGAGCCACCTGGGGGCAGAACGACAGGAGGGGCCAACTGGCCGGAGAACTTGGAGAACCTGGAGGAGAACGACAGGAGGAGCAACCTGGGCACAGAACGTGGAGGAGAACCTACAGGAGAACGACAGGAGGGGCAACCTGGGGGAGGAACTTGGAGGAGATCCTGGAGAACGACAGGAGGGGCCACCTGGGCGGAGAACTTGAGAACCTGGAGGAGAACGATAGGAGGAGCGACCTGGGTGAAGAACGTGGAGGAGAACGATAGGAGGGGCAACCTGTGCGCAGCATCTGGAGGAGAACCTGGAGGAGAACGACAGGAGGAGCGACCTGGGCACAGAACGTGGAGGAGATCCTGGAGGAGAACGACAGGAGGGGCCACCTGGGCGGAGAACTTGGAGAACCTGGAGGAGAACGACAGGAGGAGCGACCTGGGCGGAGAACCTGGCAGAGAACAACAGGAGGGGCCACCTGGGCACAGAACGTGGAGGAGAACCTGGAGGAGAACCTGGAGGAGAACGAAAGGAGGAGCGACCTGGGCACAGAACGTGGAGGAGAACCAGGAAGAGAACGACATGAGGGGCCACCTCGGGGCAAAACTTGGAGGAGATCCTGGAGAACGACAGGAGGGGACACCTGGGCGGAGAACTTGGAGAACCTGGAGGAGAACGACAGGAGGAGCGACCTGGGCACAGAACGTGGAGGTGAACCAGGAAGAGAACGACAGGAGGGGCCACCTCGGGGCAGAACTTGGAGGAGAACCTGGAGGAGAACGACAGGAGGAGCGACCTAGGCACAGAACGTGGAGGAGAACCTGGAGGAGAACGACAGGAGGAGCGACCTGGGCACAGATCTTGGAGGAGAACCTGGAGGAGAACGACGGGAGGGGCCACCGGGGCGGAGAACTTGGAGAACCTGGAGGAGAACGACAGGAGGAGCAACCTGGGCAGAGAACCTGGCGGAGAACAACAGGAGGGGCCATCTGGGCACAGAACTTGGAGGAGACCCTGGAGGAGAACGACAGGAGGAGCAACCTGGGTGCAGAACGTGGAGGAGAACCTTGAGGAGAACGACAGGAGGAGCCACCTGGGGGCAGAACGAAAGGAGGGGCCACCTGGGCACAGAACTTGGAGGAGACCCTGGAGGAGAACGACAGGAGGAGCAACCTGGGTGCAGAACGTGGAGGAGAACCTGGAGGAGAACGACAGGAGGAGCGACCTGGGCGGAGAACCTGGAGAAGAACGACAGGAGGGGCCACCTCGGGGCAGAACTTGGAGGAGATCCTGGAGGAGAACGACAGGAGGGGCCACCTGGGCGGAGAACTTGGAGAACCTGGAGGAGAACGACAGGAGGAGCGACCTGGGCGGAGAACCTGGCAGAGAACAACAGGAGGGGCCACCTGGGCACAGAACGTGGAGGAGAACCTGGAGGAGAACGAAAGGAGGAGAGACCTGGGCACAGAACGTGGAGGAGAACCAGGAAGAGAACGACATGAGGGGCCACCTCGGGGCAAAACTTGGAGGAGATCCTGGAGAACGACAGGAGGGGACACCTGGGCGGAGAACTTGGAGAACCTGGAGGAGAACGACAGGAGGAGCGACCTGGGCACAGAACGTGGAGGTGAACCAGGAAGAGAACGACAGGAGGGGCCACCTCGGGGCAGAACTTGGAGGAGAACCTGGAGGAAAACGACAGGAGGAGCGACCTAGGCACAGAACGTGGAGGAGAACCTGGAGGAGAACGACAGGAGGAGCGACCTGGGCACAGATCTTGGAGGAGAACCTGGAGGAGAACGACGGGAGGGGCCACCAGGGCGGAGAACTTGGAGAACCTGGAGGAGAACGACAGGAGGAGCAACCTGGGCGGAGAACCTGGCGGAGAACAACAGGAGGGGCCATCTGGGCACAGAACTTGGAGGAGACCCTGGAGGAGAACGACAGGAGGAGAAACCTGGGTGCAGAACGTGGAGGAGAACCTTGAGGAGAACGACAGGAGGAGCCACCTGGGGGCAGAACGAAAGGAGGGGCCACCTGGGCGGAGAACTTGGAGAACCTGGAGGAGAACGACAGGAGGAGCCACCAGGGGGCAGAACTTGGAGGAGATCCTGGAGAACGACAGGAGGGGCCACCTGGGCGGAGAACTTGGAGAGCGACCTGGGCACAGAACGTGGAGGAGAACCTGGAGGAGAACAACAGGAGGAGCGACCTGGGCACAGAACGTGGAGGAGAACCTGGAGGAGAACGACAGGAGGAGCGACCTGGGCACAGAACTTGGAGGAGAACGACAGGAGGGGCCACCTGGGCGGAGAACTTGGAGAACCTGGAGGAGAACGACAGGAGGAGCGACCTGGGCGCAGAACGTGGAGGAGAACGATAGGAGGGGCAACCTGTGCAAAGCATCTGGAGGAGAACCTGGAGGAGAACGACAGGAGGAGCGACCTGGGCACAGAACGTGGAGGAGATCCTGGAGGAGAACGACAGGAGGAGCCACCTGGGGGCAGAACTTGGAGAACCTGGAGGAGAACGACAGGAGGAGCGACCTGGGCGGAGAACCTGGCAGAGAACAACAGGGGGGGCCACCTCGGCACAGAACTTGGAGGAGAACCTGGAGAAGAACGACAGGAGGGGCCACCTGGGCGGAGAACTTGGAGAACATGGAGGAGAATGAAAGGAGGAGCAACCTGGGCGGAGAACCTGGCGGAGAACGACAGAAGGAGCAACCTGGGCACAGAACGTGGAGGAGAACCTGGAGGAGAACGACAGGAGGAGCGACCTGGGCAAAGAACATGGAGGAGAACCTGGAGGAGAACGACAGGAGGAGCGACCTGGGCACAGTACGTGGAGGAGAACCTGGAGGAGAACGACAGGAGGAGCAACCTGGGCACAGAACGTGGAGGAGAACCTGGAGGAGAACGACAGGAGGAGCGACCTGGGCAAAGAACATGGAGGAGAACCTGGAGGAGAACGACAGGAGGAGCAACCTGGGCGGAGAACCTGGCGGAGAACAACAGGAGGGGCCATCTGGGCACAGAACTTGGAGGAGACCCTGGAGGAGAACGACAGGAGGAGAAACCTGGGTGCAGAACGTGGAGGAGAACCTTGAGGAGAACGACAGGAGGAGCCACCTGGGGGCAGAACGAAAGGAGGGGCCACCTGGGCGGAGAACTTGGAGAACCTGGAGGAGAACGACAGGAGGAGCCACCAGGGGGCAGAACTTGGAGGAGATCCTGGAGAACGACAGGAGGGGCCACCTGGGCGGAGAACTTGGAGAGCGACCTGGGCACAGAACGTGGAGGAGAACCTGGAGGAGAACAACAGGAGGAGCGACCTGGGCACAGAACGTGGAGGAGAACCTGGAGGAGAACGACAGGAGGAGCGACCTGGGCACAGAACTTGGAGGAGAACGACAGGAGGGGCCACCTGGGCGGAGAACTTGGAGAACCTGGAGGAGAACGACAGGAGGAGCGACCTGGGCGCAGAACGTGGAGGAGAACGATAGGAGGGGCAACCTGTGCAAAGCATCTGGAGGAGAACCTGGAGGAGAACGACAGGAGGAGCGACCTGGGCACAGAACGTGGAGGAGATCCTGGAGGAGAACGACAGGAGGAGCCACCTGGGGGCAGAACTTGGAGAACCTGGAGGAGAACGACAGGAGGAGCGACCTGGGCGGAGAACCTGGCAGAGAACAACAGGGGGGGCCACCTCGGCACAGAACTTGGAGGAGAACCTGGAGAAGAACGACAGGAGGGGCCACCTGGGCGGAGAACTTGGAGAACATGGAGGAGAATGAAAGGAGGAGCAACCTGGGCGGAGAACCTGGCGGAGAACGACAGAAGGAGCAACCTGGGCACAGAACGTGGAGGAGAACCTGGAGGAGAACGACAGGAGGAGCGACCTGGGCAAAGAACATGGAGGAGAACCTGGAGGAGAACGACAGGAGGAGCGACCTGGGCACAGTACGTGGAGGAGAACCTGGAGGAGAACGACAGGAGGAGCAACCTGGGCGCAGAACGTGGAGGAGAACCTGGAGGAGAACGAAAGGTGGAGCAACCTGGGCGCAGAACGTGGAGGAGAACCTGGAGGAGAACGACAGGAGGAGCCACCTGGGTGCAGAACTTGGAGAACCTGGAGGAGAACGACAGGAGGAGCCACCTGGGGGCAGAACGACAGGAGGGGCCAACTGGCCGGAGAACTTGGAGAACCTGGAGGAGAACGACAGGAGGAGCAACCTGGGCACAGAACGTGGAGGAGAACCTACAGGAGAACGACAGGAGGGGCAACCTGGGGGAGGAACTTGGAGGAGATCCTGGAGAACGACAGGAGGGGCCACCTGGGCGGAGAACTTGAGAACCTGGAGGAGAACGATAGGAGGAGCGACCTGGGTGGAGAACGTGGAGGAGAACGATAGGAGGGGCAACCTGTGCGCAGCATCTGGAGGAGAACCTGGAGGAGAACGACAGGAGGAGCGACCTGGGCACAGAACGTGGAGGAGATCCTGGAGGAGAACGACAGGAGGGGCCACCTGGGCGGAGAACTTGGAGAACCTGGAGGAGAACGACAGGAGGAGCGACCTGGGCGGAGAACCTGGCAGAGAACAACAGGAGGGGCCACCTGGGCACAGAACGTGGAGGAGAACCTGGAGGAGAACCTGGAGGAGAACGAAAGGAGGAGCGACCTGGGCACAGAACGTGGAGGAGAACCAGGAAGAGAACGACATGAGGGGCCACCTCGGGGCAAAACTTGGAGGAGATCCTGGAGAACGACAGGAGGGGACACCTGGGCGGAGAACTTGGAGAACCTGGAGGAGAACGACAGGAGGAGCGACCTGGGCACAGAACGTGGAGGTGAACCAGGAAGAGAACGACAGGAGGGGCCACCTCGGGGCAGAACTTGGAGGAGAACCTGGAGGAGAACGACAGGAGGAGCGACCTAGGCACAGAACGTGGAGGAGAACCTGGAGGAGAACGACAGGAGGAGCGACCTGGGCACAGATCTTGGAGGAGAACCTGGAGGAGAACGACGGGAGGGGCCACCGGGGCGGAGAACTTGGAGAACCTGGAGGAGAACGACAGGAGGAGCAACCTGGGCGGAGAACCTGGTGGAGAACAACAGGAGGGGCCATCTGGGCACAGAACTTGGAGGAGACCCTGGAGGAGAACGACAGGAGGAGCAACCTGGGTGCAGAACGTGGAGGAGAACCTTGAGGAGAACGACAGGAGGAGCCACCTGGGGGCAGAACGAAAGGAGGGGCCACCTGGGCACAGAACTTGGAGGAGACCCTGGAGGAGAACGACAGGAGGAGCAACCTGGGTGCAGAACGTGGAGGAGAACCTGGAGGAGAACGACAGGAGGGGCCACCTGGGCGGAGAACCTGGAGAAGAACGACAGGAGGGGCCACCTCGGGGCAGAACTTGGAGGAGATCCTGGAGGAGAACGACAGGAGGGGCCACCTGGGCGGAGAACTTGGAGAACCTGGAGGAGAACGACAGGAGGAGCGACCTGGGCGGAGAACCTGGCAGAGAACAACAGGAGGGGCCACCTGGGCACAGAACGTGGAGGAGAACCTGGAGGAGAACCTGGAGGAGAACGAAAGGAGGAGCGACCTGGGCACAGAACGTGGAGGAGAACCAGGAAGAGAACGACATGAGGGGCCACCTCGGGGCAAAACTTGGAGGAGATCCTGGAGAACGACAGGAGGGGACACCTGGGCGGAGAACTTGGAGAACCTGGAGGAGAACGACAGGAGGAGCGACCTGGGCACAGAACGTGGAGGTGAACCAGGAAGAGAACGACAGGAGGGGCCACCTCGGGGCAGAACTTGGAGGAGAACCTGGAGGAAAACGACAGGAGGAGCGACCTAGGCACAGAACGTGGAGGAGAACCTGGAGGAGAACGACAGGAGGAGCGACCTGGGCACAGATCTTGGAGGAGAACCTGGAGGAGAACGACGGGAGGGGCCACCGGGGCGGAGAACCTGGCGGAGAACAACAGGAGGGGCCATCTGGGCACAGAACTTGGAGGAGACCCTGGAGGAGAACGACAGGAGGAGAAACCTGGGTGCAGAACGTGGAGGAGAACCTTGAGGAGAACGACAGGAGGAGCCACCTGGGGGCAGAACGAAAGGAGGGGCCACCTGGGCGGAGAACTTGGAGAACCTGGAGGAGAACGACAGGAGGAGCCACCAGGGGGCAGAACTTGGAGGAGATCCTGGAGAACGACAGGAGGGGCCACCTGGGCGGAGAACTTGGAGAACCTGGAGGAGAACGAGAGGAGGAGCGACCTGGGCGCAGAACGTGGAGGAGAACGATAGGAGGGGCAACCTGTGCGCAGCATCTGGAGGAGAACCTGGAGGAGAACGACAGGAGGAGCGACCTGGGCAAAGAACGTGGAGGAGATCCTGGAGAACGACAGGAGGAGCCACCTGGGGGCAGAACAACAGGAGGGGCCACCTGGGCGGAGAACTTGGAGAACCTGGAGGAGAACGACAGGAGGAGCCACCTGGGGGAAGAACTTGGAGAAGATCCTGGAGAACGACAGGAGGGGCCACCTGGGCGGAGAACTTGGAGAACCTGGAGGAGAACGACAGGAGGAGCGGCCTGGGCAGAGAACGTGGAGGAGAACGATAGGAGGGGCAACCAGTGCGAAGCTTCTGGAGGAGAACCTGAAGGAGAACGACAGGAGGAGCGACCTGGAAAAAGAACGTGGAGGAGATCCTGGAGAACGACAGGAGGGGCCACCTGGGCGGAGAACTTGGAGAACCTGGAGGAGAACGACAGGAGGAGCGACCTGGGCACAGAACGTGGAGGAAAACCTGGAGGAGAACC
Organism: Amphiprion ocellaris; assembly: GCF_022539595.1. NCBI lineage: Eukaryota > Metazoa > Chordata > Actinopteri > Pomacentridae > Amphiprion > Amphiprion ocellaris. Next base: position 39,349 of record NC_072769.1, read on the forward strand.
TGGAGGAGAAAGAAATGAGGAGCAACCTGGGCACAGAACGTGGAGAAGAACCTGGAGGAGAACGACAGGAGGAGCCACCTTAGGGCAGAACTTGGAGGAGAACCTGGAGGAGAACGACAGGAGGAGCGACCTGGGCACAGAACGTGGAGGAGAACCTGGAGGAGAACAACAGGAGGAGCGACCTGGGCACAGAACGTGGAGGAGAACCTGGAGGAGAACGACAGGAGGAGCGACCTGGGCACAGAACTTGGAGGAGAACGACAGGAGGGGCCACCTGGGCGGAGAACTTGGAGAACCTGGAGGAGAACGACAGGAGGAGCGACCTGGGCGCAGAACGTGGAGGAGAACGATAGGAGGGGCAACCTGTGCACAGCATCTGGAGGAGAACCTGGAGGAGAACGACAGGAGGAGCGACCTGGGCACAGAACGTGGAGGAGATCCTGGAGGAGAACGACAGGAGGAGCCACCTGGGGGCAGAACTTGGAGAACCTGGAGGAGAACGACAGGAGGAGCGACCTGGGCGGAGAACCTGGCAGAGAACAACAGGGGGGGCCACCTCGGCACAGAACTTGGAGGAGAACCTGGAGAAGAACGACAGGAGGGGCCACCTGGGCGGAGAACTTGGAGAACATGGAGGAGAATGAAAGGAGGAGCAACCTGGGCGGAGAACCTGGCGGAGAACGACAGAAGGAGCAACCTGGGCACAGAACGTGGAGGAGAACCTGGAGGAGAACGACAGGAGGAGCGACCTGGGCACAGAACATGGAGGAGAACCTGGAGGAGAACGACAGGAGGAGCGACTTGGGCACAGTACGTGGAGGAGAACCTGGAGGAGAACGACAGGAGGAGCAACCTGGGCGCAGAACGTGGAGGAGAACCTGGAGGAGAACGACAGGAGGAGCCACCTGGGGGCAGAACTTGGAGAACCTGGAGGAGAACGACAGGAGGAGCCACCTGGGGGCAGAACGACAGGAGGGGCCAACTGGCCGGAGAACTTGGAGAACCTGGAGGAGAACGACAGGAGGAGCAACCTGGGCACAGAACGTGGAGGAGATCCTGGAGGAGAACGACAGGAGGGCCCACCTGGGCGGAGAACTTGGAGAACCTGGAGGAGAACGACAGGAGGAGCGACCTGGGCGGAGAACCTGGCAGAGAACAAGAGGAGGGGCCACCTGGGAACAGAACTTGGAGGAGAACCTGGAGGAGAACGACAGGAGGAGCGACCTGGGCACAGAATGTGGAAGAGAACCTGGAGGAGAACCTGGAGGAGAACGAAAGTAGGAGCGACCTGGGCACAGAACGTGGAGGAGAACCAGGAAGAGAACAACAGGAGGGGCCACCTCGGTGCAGAACTTGGAGGAGATCCTGGAGAACGAAAGGAGGGGAAACCTGGGGGGAGAACTTGGAGAACCTGGAGGAGAATGACAGGAGGAGCGACCTGGGCACAGCACGTGGAGGAGAACCAGGAAGAGAACGACAGGAGGGGCCACCTCGGGGCAGAACTTGGAGGAGAACCTGGAGGAGAACGACAGGAGGAGCGACCTAGGCACAGAACGTGGAGGAGAACCTGGAGGAGAACGACAGGAGGAGCGACCTGGGCACAGATCTTGGAGGAGAACCTGGAGGAGAACGACAGGAGGGGCCACCGGGGCGGAGAACTTGGAGAACCTGGAGGAGAACGACAGGAGGAGCAACCTGGGCGGAGAACCTGGCGGAGAACAACAGGAGGGGCCACCTGGGCACAGAACTTGGAGGAGAACCTGGAGGAGAACGACAGGAGGAGCAACCTGGGCGCAGAACGTGGAGGAGAACCTGGAGGAGAACGACAGGAGAGCCACCTGGGGGCAGAACTTGGAGGAGATCCTGGAGAACGACAGTAGAGGCAACCTGGGCGGAGAACTTGGAGAACCTGGAGGAGAACGACAGGAGGAGCGACCTGGGCGGAGAACGTGGAGGAGAACGATAGGAGGGGCAACCTGTGCCCAGCATCTGGAGGAGAACCTGGAGGAGAACGACAGGAGGAGCGACCTGGGCAAAGAACGTGGAGGAGATCCTGGAGAACGACAGGAGGGGCCACCTGGGCGGAGAACTTGGAGAACCTGGAGGAGAACGACAGCAGGAGCGACCTGGGCAAAGAACGTGGAGGAAAACCTGGAGGAGAACCTGGAGGAGAACAAAAGGAGGAGCAACCTGGGCACAGAACGTGGAGGAGAACCTGGAGGAGAACGACAGGAGGAGCCACCTTAGGGCAGAACTTGGAGGAGAACCTGGAGGAGAACGACAGGAGGAGCGACCTGGGCACAGAACGTGGAGGAGAACCTGGAGGAGAACGACAGGAGGAGCGACCTGGGCACAGAACGTGGAGGAGAACCTGGAGGAGAACGACAGGAGGAGCGACCTGGGCACAGAACTTGGAGGAGAACGACAGGAGGGGCCACCTGGGCGGAGAACTTGGAGAACCTGGAGGAGAACGACAGGAGGAGCGACCTGGGCACAGAACGTGGAGGAAAACCTGGAGGAGAACCTGGAGGAGAACAAAAGGAGGAGCAACCTGGGCACAGAACGTGGAGGAGAACCTGGAGAAGAACGACAGGAGGAGCGACCTGGGCACAGAACGTGGAGGAGAACCTGGAGGAGAACGACAGGAGAAGCGACCTGGGCACAGAACGTGGAGGAGAACCTGGAGGAGAACGACAGGAGGAGCGACCTGGGCAAAGAACGTGGAGGAGAACGATAGGAGGGGCAACCTGTGCGCAGCATCTGGAGGAGAACCTGGAGGAGAACGACAGGAGGAGCGACCTGGGCAAAGAATGTGGAGGAGATCCTGGAGAACGACAGGAGGGGCCACCTGGGCGGAGAACTTGGAGAACCTGGAGGAGAACGACAGGAGGAGCGACCTGGGCACAGAACGTGGAGGAAAACCTGGAGGAGAACCTGGAGGAGAACAAAAGGAGGAGCAACCTGGGCACAGAACGTGGAGGAGAACCTGGAGAAGAACGACAGGAGGAGCGACCTGGGCACAGAACGTGGAGGAGAACCTGGAGGAGAACGACAGGAGAAGCGACCTGGGCACAGAACGTGGAGGAGAACCTGGAGGAGAACGACAGGAGGAGCGACCTGGGCAAAGAACTTGGAGGACAACGACAGGAGGGGCCACCTGGGCGGAGAACTTGGAGAACCTGGAGGAGAACGACAGGAGGAGCGACCTGGGCGGAGAACGTGGAGGAGAACGATAGGGGGGGCAACCTGTGCGCAGCATCTGGAGGAGAACCTGGAGGAGAACGACAGGAGGAGCGACCTGGGCACAGAACGTGGAGGAGATCCTGGAGGAGAACGACAGGAGGAGCCACCTGGGGGCAGAACTTGGAGAACCTGGAGGAGAACGACAGGAGGAGGGACCTGGGCGGAGAACCTGGCAGAGAACAACAGAAGGGGCCACCTGGGCACAGAACTTGGAGGAGAACCTGGAGAAGAACGACAGGAGGGGCCACATGGGCGGAGAACATGGAGGAGAACCTGGAGGAGAACGACAGGAGGAGCGACCGGGGCACAGAACGTGGAGGAGAACCTGGAGGAGAACGACAGGAGGAGCAACCTGGGCGCAGAACGTGGAGGAGAACCTGGAGGAGAACGAAAGGAGGAGCCACCTGGGGGCAGAACTTGGAGGAGATCCTGGAGAACGACAGGAGGGGCAACCTGGGCGGAGAACTTGGAGAACCTGGAGGAGAACAACAGGAGGAGCGACCTGGGCACAGAACGTGGAGGAAAACCTGGAGGAGAACCTGGAGGAGAACAAAAGGAGGAGCGACCTGGGCACAGAACGTGGAGGAAAACCTGGAGGAGAACCTGGAGGAGAACAAAAGGAGGAGCAACCTGGGCACAGAACGTGGAGGAGAACCTGGAGAAGAACGACAGGAGGAGCCACCTTAGGGCAGAACTTGGAGGAGAACCTGGAGGAGAACGACAGGAGGAGCGACCTGGGCACAGAACGTGGAGGAGAACCTGGAGGAGAACGACAGGAGGAGCGACCTGGGCACAGAACGTGGAGGAGAACCTGGAGGAGAACGACAGGAGGAGCGACCTGGGCGGAGAACGTGGAGGAGAACGATAGGAGGGGCAACCTGTGCGCAGCATCTGGAGGAGAACCTGGAGGAGAACGACAGGAGGAGCGACCTGGGCACAGAACGTGGAGGAGATCCTGGAGGAGAACGACAGGAGGAGCCACCTGGGGGCAGAAATTGGAGAACCTGGAGGAGAACGACAGGAGGAGCGACCTGGGCGGAGAACCTGGCAGAGAACAACAGGAGGGGCCACCTGGGCACAGAACTTGGAGGAGAACCTGGAGAAGAACGACAGGAAGGGGCCACATGGGCGGAGAACTTGGAGAACATGGAGGAGAACGACAGGAAGAGCAACCTGGGCGGAGAACCTGGCAGAGAACAACAGGAGGAGGAACCTGGGCACAGAACGTGGAGGAGAACCTGGAGGAGAACGACAGGAGGAGCAACCTGGGCAAAGAACATGGAGGAGAACCTGGAGGAGAACGACAGGAGGAGCGACCGGGGCACAGAACGTGGAGGAGAACCTGGAGGAGAACGACAGGAGGAGCAACCTGGGCGCAGAACGTGGAGGAGAACCTGGAGGAGAACGACAGGAGGAGCCACCTGGGGGCAGAACTTGGAGAACCTGGAGGAGAACAAAGGGAGGAGCCACCTGGGGGCAGAACGACAGGAGGGGCCAACTGGCCGGAGAACTTGGAGAACCTGGAGGAGAACGACAGGAGGAGCAACGTGGGCACAGAACGTGGAGGAGAACCTGGAGGAGAACGACAAGAGGGGCCACCTGGGGGCAGAACTTGGAGGAGATCCTGGAGAACGACAGGAGGGGCCACCTGGGCGGAGAACTTGAGAACCTGGAGGAGAACGACAGGAGGAGCGACCTGGGCGGAGAACGTGGAGGAGAACGATAGGAGGGGCAACCTGTGCGTAGCATCTGGAGGAGAACCTGGAGGAGAACGACAGGAGGAGCGACCTGGGCACAGAACGTGGAGGAGATCCTGGAGGAGAACGACAGGAGGGGCCACCTGGGCGGAGAACTTGGAGAACCTGGAGGAGAACGACAGGAGGAGCGACCTGGGCGGAGAACCTGGCAGAGAACAACAGGAGGGGCCACCTGGGCACAGAACTTGGAGGAGAACCTGGAGGAGAACGACAGGAGGAGCGACCTGGGCACAGAACGTGGAGGAGAACCTGGAGGAGAACGAAAGGAGGAGCGACCTGGGCACAGAACGTGGAGGAGAACCAGGAAGAGAACGACAGGAGGGGCCACCTCGGGGCAGAACTTGGAGGAGATCCTGGAGAACGACAGGAGGGGACACCTGGGCGGAGAACTTGGAGAACCTGGAGGAGAACGACAGGAGGAGCGACCTGGGCACAGAACGTGGTGGTGAACCAGGAAGAGAATGACAGGAGGGGCCACCTCGGGGCAGAACTTGGAGGAGAACCTGGAGGAGAACGACAGTAGGAGCGACCTAGGCACAGAACGTGGAGGAGAACCTGGAGGAGAACGACAGGAGGAGCCACCTTGGGGCAGAACTTGGAGGAGAACCTGGAGGAGAATGACAGGAGGAACGACCTGGGCACAGAACGTGGAGGAGAACCTGGAGGAGAACGACAGGAGGAGTGACCTGGGCACAGAACGTGGAGGAGAACCTGGAGGAGAACGACAGGAGGAGAGACCTGGGCACAGAACTTGGAGGAGAACGACAGGAGGGGCCACCTGGGCGGAGAACTTGGAGAACCTGGAGGAGAACGACAGGAGGAGCGACCTGGGCGGGGAACGTGGAGGAGAACAATAGGAGGGGCAACCTGTGCGCAGCATCTGGAGGAGAACCTGGAAGAGAACGACAGGAGGAGCGACCTGGGCATAGAACGTGGAGGACATCCTGGAGGAGAACGACAGGAGGAGCCACCTGGGGGCAGAACTTGGAGAACCTGGAGGAGAACGACAGCAGGAGAGACCTGGGCGGAGAACCTGGCAGAGAAAAACAGGAGGGGCCACCTGGGCACAGAACTTGGAGGAGAACCTGGAGAAGAACGACAGGAGGGGCCACCTGGGCGGAGAACTTGGAGAACATGGAGGAGAACGACAGGAGGAGCAACCTGGGCGGAGAACCTGGCGGAGAAGGACAGGAGGAGCAACCTGGGCACAGAACGTGGAGGAGAACCTGGAGGAGAACGACAGGAGGAGCAACCTGGGCACAGAACATGGAGGAGAAACTAGAGGAGAACGACAGGAGGAGCGACCTGGGCACAGAACGTGGAGGAGAACCTGGAGGAGAACGACAAGAGGAGCAACCTGGGCGCAGAACGTGGAGGAGAACCTGGAGGAGAACGACAGGAGGAGCCACCTGGGGGCAGAACTTGGAGAACCTGGAGGAGAACGACAGGAGGAGCCACCTGGGGGCAGAACTTGGAGGAGATCCTGGAGAACGACAGGAGGGGCCACCTGGGAGGAGAACTTGGAGAACCTGGAGGAGAACGACAGGAGGAGCGACCTGGGCGGAGAACGTGGAGGAGAACGATAGGAGGGGCAATCTGTGCGCAGCATCTGGAGGAGAACCTGGAGGAGAACGACAGGAGCGACCTGGGCATAGAACGTGGAGGAGATCCTGGAGGAGAAAGACAGGAGGGGCCACCTGGGCGGAGAACTTGGAGAACCTGGAGGAGAACGACAGGAGGAGCGACCTGGGCGGAGAACCTGGCAGAGAACAACAGGAGGGGCCACCTGGGCACAGAACTTGGAGGAGAACCTGGAGGAGAACGACAGGAGGAGCGACCTGGGGACAGAACGTGGAGGAGAACCTGGAGGAGAACGAAATGAGGAGCGACCTGGGCACAGAACGTGGAGGAGAACCAGGAAGAGAACGACAGGAGGGGCCACCTCGGGGCAGAACTTGGAGGAGATCCTGGAGAACGACAGGAGGGGCCACCTAGGCGGAGAACTTGGAGAACCTGGAGGAGAACGACAGGAGGAGCGACCTGGGCACAGAACGTGGAGGAGAACCAGGAAGAGAACGACAGGAGGGGCCACCTCGGGGCAGAACTTGGAGGAGATCCTGGAGGAGAACGACAGGAGGGGCCACCTGGGCACAGAACGTGGAGGAGAACCTGGAGGAGAACGACAGGAGGCGCGACCTGGGCACAGAACGTGGAGGAGAACGACAGGAGGAGCGACCTGGGCACAGAACGTGGAGGAGAACCTGGAGGAGAACGACAGGAGGAGCGACCCGGGCACAGAACTTGGGGGAGAACGACAGGAAGGGCCACCTGGGCGGAGAACTTGGAGAACCTGGAGGAGAACGACAGGAGGAGCAACCTGGGCGGAGAACTTGGAGAACCTGGAGGAGAACGACAGGAGGAGCGACCTGGGCAGAGAACGTGGAGGAGAACGATAGGAGGGCCATCCTGTGCGCAGCATCTGGAGGAGAACCTAGAGGAGAACGACAGGAGGAGCGACCTGGGAACAGAACGTGGAGGAGATCCTGGAGGAGAACGACAGGAGGAGCCACCTGGGGGCAGAACTTGGAGAACCTGGAGGAGAACGACAGGAGGAGCGACCTGGGCGGAGAACCTGGAGAAGAACGACAGGAGGGGCCACCTCGGGGAAGAACTTGGAGGAGATCCTGGAGGAGAACGACAGGAGGAGCGACCTGGGCACAGAACGTGGAAGAGAACCTGGAGGAGAACCTGGAGGAGAACGAAAGGAGGAGCGACCTGGGCACAGAACGTGGAGGAGAACGACAGGAGGAGCGACCTGGGCGGAGAACCTGGAGAAGAACGACAGGAGGGGCCACCTGGGCACAGAACTTGGAGGAGAACCTGGAGGAGAACGACAGGAGGAGCGACCTGGGCACAGAACGTGGAAGAGAACCTGGAGGAGAACGAAAGGAGGAGCGACCTGGGCACAGAACGTGGAGAAGAACCAGGAAGAGAACGACAGGAGGGGCCACCTCGGGGCAGAACTTGGAGGAGATCCTGGAGAACGACAGGAGGGGCCACCTGGGCGGAACTTGGAGAACCTGGAGGAGAACGACAGGAGGAGTGACCTGGGCACAGAACGTGGAGGAGAACCAGGAAGAGAACGACAGGAGGGGCCACATCGGGGCAGAACTTGGAGGAGATCCTGGAGGAGAACGACAGGAGGGGCCACCTGGGCGGAGAACTTGGAGAACCTGGAGGAGAACGACAGGAGGAGCGACCTGGGCACAGAACGTGGAGGAGAACCTGGAGGAGAACGACAGGAGGCACGACCTGGGCACAGAACGTGGAGGAGAACGACAGGAGGAGCGACCTGGGCACAGAACGTGGAGGAGAACCTGGAGGAGAACGACAGGAGGAGCGACCTGGGCACAGAACTTGGGGGAGAACGACAGGAAGGGCCACCTGGGCGGAGAACTTGGAGAACCTGGAGGAGAACGACAGGAGGAGCAACCTGGGCGGAGAACTTGGAGAATCTGGAGGAGAACGACAGGAGGAGCGACCTGGGCAGAGAACGTGGAGGAGAACGATAGGAGGGCCAACCTGTGCGCAGCATCTGGAGGAGAACCTGGATGAGAACGACAGGAGGAGCGACCTGGGCACAGAACGTGGAGGAGATCCTGGAGGAGAACGACAGGAGGAGCCACCTGGGGGCAGAACTTGGAGAACCTGGAGGAGAACGACAGGAGGAGCGACCTGGGCGGAGAACCTGGAGAAGAACGACAGGAGGGGCCACCTCGGGGCAGAACTTGGAGGAGATCCTGGAGGAGAACGACAGGAGGGGCCACCTGGGCGGAGAACTTGGAGAACCTGGAGGAGAACGACAGGAGGAGCGACCTGGGCAGAGAACGTGAAGGAGAACGATAGGAGGGGCAACCTGTGCGCAGCATCTGGAGGAGAACCTGGAGGAGAACGACAGGAGGAGCGACCTGGGCACAGAACGTGGAGGAGATCCTGGAGGAGAATGACAGGAGGAGCCACCTGGGGGCAGAACTTGGAGAACCTGGAGGAGAACGACAGGAGGAGCGACCTGGGCGGAGAACTTGGAGAAGAACGACAGGAGGGGCCACCTGGGCACAGAACTTGGAGGAGAACCTGGAGGAGAACGAAAGGAGGAGCGACCTGGGCACAGAACGTGGAGGAGAACCAGGAAGAGAACGACAAGAGGGGCCACCTCGGGGCAGAACTTGGAGGAGATCCTGGAGAACGACAGGAGGGGACACCTGGGCGGAGAACTTGGAGAACCTGGAGGAGAACGACAGGAGGAGCGACCTGGGCACAGAAAGTGGAGGAGAACCAGGAAGAGAACGACAGGAGGGGCCACCTCGGGGCAGAACTTGGAGGAGATGCTGGAGGAGAACGACAGGAGGGGCCACCTGGGCAGAGAACTTGGCGGAGAACACCAGGAGGGGCCACCTGGGCACAGAGCTTGGATGAGAACCTGGAGGAGAACGACAGGAGGAGCCACCTGGGCGCAGAACGTGGAGGAGAACCTGGAGGAGAACGACAGGAGGAGCCACCTGGGGGCAGAACTTGGAGAACCTGGAGGAGAACGATAGGAGGAGCCACCTGGGGGCAGAACTTGGAGGAGATCCTGGAGAACGACAGGAAGGGCCACCTGGGCGGAGAACTTGGAGAACGACAGGAGGAGCGACCTGGGCGGAGAACGTGGAGGAGAACGATAGGAGGGGCAACCTGTGCGCAGCATCTGGAAGAGAACCTGGAGGAGAACGACAGGAGGAGCGACCTGGGCACAGAACGTGGAGGAGAACCTGGAGGAGAACGAAAGGTGGAGCGACCTGGGCACAGAACGTGGAGGAGAACCAGGAAGAGAACGACAGGAGGGGCCATCTGGGCGGAGAACTTGGAGAACCTGGAGGAGAACGAAAGGAGGAGCGACCTGGGCACAGAAACGTGGAGGAGAACCAGGAAGAGAACGAAAGGAGGGGCCACCTCGGGGCAGAACTTGGAGGAGAACATGGAGGAGAACGACAGGAGGAGCAACCTGGGCGGAGAACCTGGCGGAGAAAGACAGGAGGAGCAACCTGGGCACAGAACGTGGAGGAGAACCTGGAGGAGAACGACAGGAGGAGCAACCTGGGCACAGAACATGGAGGAGAACCTGGAGAAGAACGACAGGAGGAGCGACCTGGGCACAGAACGTGGAGAAGAACCTGGAGGAGAACGACAGGAGGAGCAACCTGGGCGCAGAACGTGGAGGAGAACCTGGAGGAGAACGACAGGAGGAGCCACCTGGGGGCAGAACTTGGAGAACCTGGAGGAGAACGACAGGAGGAGCCACCTGGGGGCAGAACTTGGAGGAGATCCTGGAGAACGACAGGAGGGGCCACCTGGGCGGAGAACTTGGAGAACCTGGAGGAGAACGACAGGAGGAGCGACCTGGGCACAGAAACGTGGAGGAGAACTATAGGAGGGGCAATCTGTGCGCAGCATCTGGAGGAGAACCTGGAGGAGAACGACAGGAGGAGCGACCTGGGCACAGAACTTGGGGGAGAACGACAGGAGGGGCCACCTGGGCGGAGAACTTGGAGAACCTGTAGGAGAACGACAGGAGGAGCAACCTGGGCAGAGAACCTGGCGGAGAACAACAGGAGGGGCCACCTGGGCACAGAACTTGGAGGAGAACCTGGAGGAGAACGACAGGAGGAGCCACCTGGGCGCAGAACGTGGAGGAGAACCTGGAGGAGAACGAAAGGGGGGCCACCTGGGGGCAGAACTTGGAGAACCTGGAGGAGAACGACAGGAGGAGCCACCTGGGGGCAGAACTTGGAGGAGATCCTGGAGAACGACAGGAGGGGCCACCTGGGCGGAGAACTTGGAGAACGTGGAGGAGAACGACAGGAGGAGCGACCTGGGCACAGAACGTGGAGGAGAACCTGGAGGAGAACGACAGGAGGAGCGACCTGGGCGGAGAACCTGGCGGAGAACGACAGGAGGAGCAACCTGTGCGCAGAACGTGGAGGAGAACCTGGAGGAGAACGACAGGAGGAGCCACCTGGGGGCAGAACTTGGAGGAGAACCTGGAGGAGAACGACAGGAGGAGCCACCTGGGGGCAGAACTTGGAGGAGAACCTGGAGGAGAATGACAGGAGAAGCGAACTAGGCACAGAACGTGGAGGAGAACCTGGAGGAGAACGACAGGAGGGGCCACCGGGGCGGAGAACTTGGAGAACCTGGAGGAGAACAACAGGAGGAGCAACCTGGGCGGAGAACCTGGCGGAGAACAACAGGAGGGGCCACCTGGGCGCAGAACGTGGAGGACAACCTGGAGGAGAACGACAGGAGGAGCCACCTGGGGGCAGAACTTGGAGAACCTGGAGGAGAACGACAGGAGGAGGGACCTGGGCGGAGAACCTGGCAGAGAACAACAGAAGGGGCCACCTGGGCACAGAACTTGGAGGAGAACCTGGAGAAGAACGACAGGAGGGGCCACATGGGCGGAGAACTTGGAGAACATGGAGGAGAACGACAGGAGGAGATACCTGGGCGGAGAACCTGGCGGAGAACAACAGGAGGAGCAACCTGGGCACAGAACGTGGAGGAGAACCTGGAGGAGAACGACAGGAGGAGCAACCTGGGCAAAGAACATGGAGGAGAACCTGGAGGAGAACGACAGGAGGAGCGACCGGGGCACAGAACGTGGAGGAGAACCTGGAGGAGAACGACAGGAGGAGCAACCTGGGCGCAGAACGTGGAGGAGAACCTGGAGGAGAACGAAAGGAGGAGCCACCTGGGGGAAGAACTTGGAGGAGATCCTGGAGAACGACAGGAGGGGCCACCTGGGCGGAGAACTTGGAGAACCTGGAGGAGAACGACAGGAGGAGCGACCTGGGCACAGAACGTGGAGGAGAACCTGGAGGAGAACGAAAGGTGGAGCGACCTGGGCACAGAACGTGGAGGAGAACCAGGAAGAGAACGACAGGAGGGGCCATCTGGGCGGAGAACTTGGAGAACCTGGAGGAGAACGACAGGAGGAGCGACCTGGGCACAGAAACGTGGAGGAGATCCAGGAAGAGAACGAAAGGAGGGGCCACCTCGGGGCAGAACTTGGAGGAGAACATGGAGGAGAACGACAGGAGGAGCAACTTGGGCGGAGAACCTGGCAGAGAAAGACAGGAGGAGAAACCAGGGCACAGAACGTGGAGGAGAACCTGGAGGAGAACGACAGGAGGAGCAACCTGGGCACAGAACATGGAGGAGAACCTGGAGGAGAACGACAGGAGGAGCGACCTGGGCACAGAACGTGGAGAAGAACCTGGAGGAGAACGACAGGAGGAGCAACCTGGGCGCAGAACGTGGAGGAGAACCTGGAGGAGAACGACAGGAGGAGCCACCTGGGGGCAGAACTTGGAGAACCTGGAGGAGAACGACAGGAGGAGCCACCTGGGGGCAGAACTTGGAGGAGATCCTGGAGAACGACAGGAGGGGCCACCTGGGCGGAGAACTTGGAGAACCTGGAGGAGAACGACAGGAGGAGCGACCTGGGCACAGAAACGTGGAGGAGAACTATAGGAGGGGCAATCTGTGCGCAGCATCTGGAGGAGAACCTGGAGGAGAACGACAGGAGGAGCGACCTGGGCACAGAACTTGGGGGAGAACGACAGGAGGGGCCACCTGGGCGGAGAACTTGGAGAACCTGGAGGAGAACGACAGGACGAGCAACCTGGGCAGAGAACCTGGCGGAGAACAACAGGAGGGGCCACCTGGGCAAAGAACTTGGAGGAGAACCTGGAGGAGAACGACAGGAGGAGCCACCTGGGCGCAGAACGTGGAGGAGAACCTGGAGGAGAACGAAAGGGGGGCCACCTGGGGGCAGAACTTGGAGAACCTGGAGGAGAACGACAGGAGGAGCCACCTGGAGGGCAGAACTTGGAGGAGATCCTGGAGAACGACAGGAGGGGCCACCTGGGCGGAGAACTTGGAGAACGTGGAGGAGAACGACAGGAGGAGCGACCTGGGCACAGAACGTGGAGGAGAACCTGGAGGAGAACGACAGGAGGAGCGACCTGGGCGGAGAACCTGGCGGAGAACGACAGGAGGAGCAACCTGTGCGCAGAACGTGGAGGAGAACCTGGAGGAGAACGACAGGAGGAGCCACCTGGGGGCAGAACTTGGAGGAGAACCTGGAGGAGAACGACAGGAGGAGCCACCTGGGGGCAGAACTTGGAGGAGAACCTGGAGGAGAATGACAGGAGAAGCGAACTAGGCACAGAACGTGGAGGAGAACCTGGAGGAGAACGACAGGAGGGGCCACCGGGGCGGAGAACTTGGAGAACCTGGAGGAGAACAACAGGAGGAGCAACCTGGGCGGAGAACCTGGCGGAGAACAACAGGAGGGGCCACCTGGGCGCAGAACGTGGAGGACAACCTGGAGGAGAACGACAGGAGGAGCCACCTGGGGGCAGAACTTGGAGAACCTGGAGGAGAACGACAGGAGGAGGGACCTGGGCGGAGAACCTGGCAGAGAACAACAGAAGGGGCCACCTGGGCACAGAACTTGGAGGAGAACCTGGAGAAGAACGACAGGAGGGGCCACATGGGCGGAGAACTTGGAGAACATGGAGGAGAACGACAGGAGGAGATACCTGGGCGGAGAACCTGGCGGAGAACAACAGGAGGAGCAACCTGGGCACAGAACGTGGAGGAGAACCTGGAGGAGAACGACAGGAGGAGCAACCTGGGCAAAGAACATGGAGGAGAACCTGGAGGAGAACGACAGGAGGAGCGACCGGGGCACAGAACGTGGAGGAGAACCTGGAGGAGAACGACAGGAGGAGCAACCTGGGCGCAGAACGTGGAGGAGAACCTGGAGGAGAACGAAAGGAGGAGCCACCTGGGGGAAGAACTTGGAGGAGATCCTGGAGAACGACAGGAGGGGCCACCTGGGCGGAGAACTTGGAGAACCTGGAGGAGAACGACAGGAGGAGCGACCTGGGCACAGAACGTGGAGGAAAACCTGGAGGAGAACCTGGAGGAGAACAAAAGGAGGAGCGACCTGGGCACAGAACGTGGAGGAAAACCTGGAGGAGAACCTGGAGGAGAACAAAAGGAGGAGCAACCTGGGCACAGAACGTGGAGGAGAACCTGGAGGAGAACGACAGGAGGAGCCACCTTAGGGCAGAACTTGGAGGAGAACCTGGAGGAGAACGACAGGAGGAGCGACCTGGGCACAGAACGTGGAGGAGAACCTGGAGGAGAACGACAGGAGGAGCGACCTGGGCACAGAACGTGGAGGAGAACCTGGAGGAGAACGACAGGAGGAGCGACCTGGGCGGAGAACGTGGAGGAGAACGATAGGAGGGGCAACCTGTGCGCAGCATCTGAAGGAGAACCTGGAGGAGAACGACAGGAGGAGCGACCTGGGCACAGAACGTGGAGGAGATCCTGGAGGAGAACGACAGGAGGAGCCACCTGGGGGCAGAAATTGGAGAACCTGGAGGAGAACGACAGGAGGAGCGACCTGGGCGGAGAACCTGGCAGAGAACAACAGGAGGGGCCACCTGGGCACAGAACTTGGAGGAGAACCTGGAGAAGAACGACAGGAGGGGCCACATGGGCGGAGAACATGGAGGAGAACGACAGGAGGGGCCACCTGGGCGCAGAACGTGGAGGACAACCTGGAGGAGAACGACAGGAGGAGCCACCTGGGGGCAGAAATTGGAGAACCTGGAGGAGAACGACAGGAGGAGCGACCTGGGCGGAGAACCTGGCAGAGAACAACAGGAGGGGCCACCTGGGCACAGAACTTGGAGGAGAACCTGGAGAAGAACGACAGGAGGGGCCACATGGGCGGAGAACATGGAGGAGAACGACAGGAAGAGCAACCTGGGCGGAGAACCTGGCAGAGAACAACAGGAGGAGGAACCTGGGCACAGAACGTGGAGGAGAACCTGGAGGAGAACGACAGGAGGAGCAACCTGGGCAAAGAACATGGAGGAGAACCTGGAGGAGAATGACAGGAGGAGCGACCGGGGCACAGAACGTGGAGGAGAACCTGGAGGAGAACGACAGGAGGAGCAACCTGGGCGCAGAACGTGGAGGAGAACGACAAGAGGAGCCACCTGGGGGCAGAACTTGGAGAACCTGGAGGAGAACAAAGGGAGGAGCCACCTGGGGGCAGAACGACAGGAGGGGCCAACTGGCCGGAGAACTTGGAGAACCTGGAGGAGAACAACAGGAGGAGCAACGTGGGCACAGAACGTGGAGGAGAACCTGGAGGAGAACGACAGGAGGGGCCACCTGGGGGCAGAACTTGGAGGAGATCCTGGAGAACGACAGGAGGGGCCACCTGGGCGGAGAACTTGAGAACCTGGAGGAGAACGACAGGAGGAGCGACCTGGGCGGAGAACGTGGAGGAGAACGATAGGAGGGGCAACCTGTGCGCAGCATCTGGAGGAGAACCTGGAGGAGAACGACAGGAGGAGCGACCTGGGCACAGAACGTGGAGGAGATCCTGGAGGAGAACGACAGGAGGGGCCACCTGGGCGGAGAACTTGGAGAACCTGGAGGAGAACGACAGGAGGAGCGACCTGGGCGGAGAACCTGGCAGAGAACAACAGGAGGGGCCACCTGGGCACAGAACTTGGAGGAGAACCTGGAGGAGAACGACAGGAGGAGCGACCTGGGCACAGAACGTGGAGGAGAACCTGGAGGAGAACGAAAGGAGGAGCGACCTGGGCACAGAACGTGGAGGAGAACCAGGAAGAGAACGACAGGAGGGGCCACCTCGGGGCAGAACTTGGAGGAGATCCTGGAGAACGACAGGAGGGGACACCTGGGCGGAGAACTTGGAGAACCTGGAGGAGAACGACAGGAGGAGCGACCTGGGCACAGAACGTGGTGGTGAACCAGGAAGAGAATGACAGGAGGGGCCACCTCGGGGCAGAACTTGGAGGAGATCCTGGAGAACGACAGGAGGGGACACCTGGGCGGAGAACTTGGAGAACCTGGAGGAGAACGACAGTAGGAGCGACCTAGGCACAGAACGTGGAGGAGAACCTGGAGGAGAACCTGGAGGAGAACGACAGGAGGAGCCACCTTGGGGCAGAACTTGGAGGAGAACCTGGAGGAGAATGACAGGAGGAACGACCTGGGCACAGAACGTGGAGGAGAACCTGGAGGAGAACGACAGGAGGAGCGACCTGGGCACAGAACGTGGAGGAGAACCTGGAGGAGAACGACAGGAGGAGAGACCTGGGCACAGAACTTGGAGGAGAACGACAGGAGGGGCCACCTGGGCGGAGAACTTGGAGAACCTGGAGGAGAACGACAGGAGGAGCGACCTGGGCGGGGAACGTGGAGGAGAACAATAGGAGGGGCAACCTGTGCGCAGCATCTGGAGGAGAACCTGGAAGAGAACGACAGGAGGAGCGACCTGGGCACAGAACGTGGAGGACATCCTGGAGGAGAACGACAGGAGGAGCCACCTGGGGGCAGAACTTGGAGAACCTGGAGGAGAACGACAGCAGGAGAGACCTGGGCGGAGAACCTGGCAGAGAAAAACAGGAGGGGCCACCTGGGCACAGAACTTGGAGGAGAACCTGGAGAAGAACGACAGGAGGGGCCACCTGGGCGGAGAACTTGGAGAACATGGAGGAGAACGACAGGAGGAGCAACCTGGGCGGAGAACCTGGCGGAGAAGGACAGGAGGAGCAACCTGGGCACAGAACGTGGAGGAGAACCTGGAGGAGAAAGACAGGAGGAGCAACCTGGGCACAGAACATGGAGGAGAAACTGGAGGAGAACGACAGGAGGAGCGACCTGGGCACAGAACGTGGAGGAGAACCTGGAGGAGAACGACAAGAGGAGCAACCTGGGCGCAGAACGTGGAGGAGAACCTGGAGGAGAACGACAGGAGGAGCCACCTGGGGGCAGAACTTGGAGAACCTGGAGGAGAACGACAGGAGGAGCCACCTGGGGGAAGAACTTGGAGGAGATCCTGGAGAACGACAGGAGGGGCCACCTGGGAGGAGAACTTGGAGAACCTGGAGGAGAACGACAGGAGGAGCGACCTGGGCGGAGAACGTGGAGGAGAACGATAGGAGGGGCAATCTGTGCGCAGCATCTGGAGGAGAACCTGGAGGAGAACGACAGGAGGAGCGACCTGGGCATAGAACGTGGAGGAGATCCTGGAGGAGAAAGACAGGAGGGGCCACCTGGGCGGAGAACTTGGAGAACCTGGAGGAGAACGACAGGAGGAGCGACCTGGGCGGAGAACCTGGAAGAGAACAACAGGAGGGGCCACCTGGGCACAGAACTTGGAGGAGAACCTGGAGGAGAACGACAGGAGGAGCGACCTGGGGACAGAACGTGGAGGAGAACCTGGAGGAGAACGAAAGGAGGAGCGACCTGGGCACAGAACGTGGAGGAGAACCAGGAAGAGAACGACAGGAGGGGCCACCTCGGGGCAGAACTTGGAGGAGATCCTGGAGAACGACAGGAGGGGCCACCTAGGCGGAGAACTTGGAGAACCTGGAGGAGAACGACAGGAGGAGCGACCTGGGCACAGAACGTGGCGGAGAACCAGGAAGAGAACGACAGGAGGGGCCACCTCGGGGCAGAACTTGGAGGAGATCCTTGAGGAGAACGACAGGAGGGGCCACCTGGGCACAGAACGTGGAGGAGAACCTGGAGGAGAACGACAGGAGGCGCGACCTGGGCACAGAACGTGGAGGAGAACGACAGGAGGAGCGACCTGGGCACAGAACTTGGGGGAGAACGACAGGAAGGGCCACCTGGGCGGAGAACTTGGAGAACCTGGAGGAGAACGACAGGAGGAGCAACCTGGGCGGAGAACTTGGAGAACCTGGAGGAGAACGACAGGAGGAGCGACCTGGGCACAGAACGTGGAGGAGATCCTGGAGGAGAACGACAGGAGGAGCCACCTGGGGGCAGAACTTGGAGAACCTGGAGGAGAACGACAGGAGGAGCGACCTGGGCGGAGAACCTGGAGAAGAACGACAGGAGGGGCCACCTCGGGGCAGAACTTGGAGGAGATCCTGGAGGAGAACGACAGGAGGAGCGACCTGGGCACAGAACGTGGAAGAGAACCTGGAGGAGAACCTGGAGGAGAACGAAAGGAGAAGCGACCTGGGCACAGAACGTGGAGGAGAACGACAGGAGGAGCGACCTGGGCGGAGAACCTGGAGAAGAACGACAGGAGGGGCCACCTGGGCACAGAACTTGGAGGAGAACCTGGAGGAGAACCTGGAGGAGAACGAAAGGAGGAGCGACCTGGGCACAGAACGTGGAGAAGAACCAGGAAGAGAACGACAGGAGGGGCCACCTCGGGGCAGAACTTGGAGGAGATCCTGGAGAACGACAGGAGGGGCCACCTGGGCGGAGAACTTGGAGAACCTGGAGGAGAACGACAGGAGGAGCGACCTGGGCACAGAACGTGGAGGAGAACCAGGAAGAGAACGACAGGAGGGGCCACCTCGGGGCAGAACTTGGAGGAGATCCTGGAGGAGAACGACAGGAGGGGCCACCTGGGCGGAGAACTTGGAGAACCTGGAGGAGAACGACAGGAGGAGCGACCTGGGCACAGAACGTGGAGGAGAACCTGGAGGAGAACGACAGGAGGCACGACCTGGGCACAGAACGTTGAGGAGAACGACAGGAGGAGCGACCTGGGCACAGAACGTGGAGGAGAACCTGGAGGAGAACGACAGGAGGAGCGACCTGGGCACAGAACTTGGGGGAGAACGACAGGAAGGGCCACCTGGGCGGAGAACTTGGAGAACCTGGAGGAGAACGACAGGAGGAGCAACCTGGGCGGAGAACTTGGAGAACCTGGAGGAGAACGACAGGAGGAGCGACCTGGGCAGAGAACGTGGAGGAGAACGATAGGAGGGCCAACCTGTGCGCAGCATCTGGAGGAGAACCTGGATGAGAACGACAGGAGGAGCGACCTGGGCACAGAACGTGGAGGAGATCCTGGAGGAGAACGACAGGAGGAGCCACCTGGGGGCAGAACTTGGAGAACCTGGAGGAGAACGACAGGAGGAGCGACCTGGGCGGAGAACCTGGAGAAGAACGACAGGAGGGGCCACCTCGGGGCAGAATTTGGAGGAGATCATGGAGGAGAACGACAGGAGGGGCCACCTGGGCGGAGAACTTGGAGAACCTGGAGGAGAACGACAGGAGGAGCGACCTGGGCAGAGAACGTGAAGGAGAACGATAGGAGGGGCAACCTGTGCGCAGCATCTGGAGGAGAACCTGGAGGAGAACGACAGGAGGAGCGACCTGGGCACAGAACGTGGAGGAGATCCTGGAGGAGAATGACAGGAGGAGCCACCTGGGGGCAGAACTTGGAGAACCTGGAGGAGAACGACAGGAGGAGCGACCTGGGCGGAGAACTTGGAGAAGAACGACAGGAGGGGCCACCTGGGCACAGAACTTGGAGGAGAACCTGGAGGAGAACGAAAGGAGGAGCGACCTGGGCACAGAACGTGGAGGAGAACCAGGAAGAGAACGACAAGAGGGGCCACCTCGGGGCAGAACTTGGAGGAGATCCTGGAGAACGACAGGAGGGGACACCTGGGCGGAGAACTTGGAGAACCTGGAGGAGAACGACAGGAGGAGCGACCTGGGCACAGAAAGTGGAGGAGAACCAGGAAGAGAACGACAGGAGGGGCCACCTCGGGGCAGAACTTGGAGGAGATGCTGGAGGAGAACGACAGGAGGGGCCACCTGGGCAGAGAACTTGGCGGAGAACAACAGGAGGGGCCACCTGGGCACAGAGGTTGGATGAGAACCTGGAGGAGAACGACAGGAGGAGCCACCTGGGCGCAGAACGTGGAGGAGAACCTGGAGGAGAACGACAGGAGGAGCCACCTGGGGGCAGAACTTGGAGGAGATCCTGGAGAACGACAGGAAGGGCCACCTGGGCGGAGAACTTGGAGAACGACAGGAGGAGCGACCTGGGCGGAGAACGTGGAGGAGAACGATAGGAGGGGCAACCTGTGCGCAGCATCTGGAAGAGAACCTGGAGGAGAACGACAGGAGGAGCGACCTGGGCACAGAACGTGGAGGAGAACCTGGAGGAGAACGAAAGGTGGAGCGACCTGGGCACAGAACGTGGAGGAGAACCAGGAAGAGAACGACAGGAGGGGCCATCTGGGCGGAGAACTTGGAGAACCTGGAGGAGAACGACAGGAGGAGCGACCTGGGCACAGAAACGTGGAGGAGAACCAGGAAGTGAACGAAAGGAGGGGCCACCTCGGGGCAGAACTTGGAGGAGAACATGGAGGAGAACGACAGGAGGAGCAACCTGGGCGGAGAACCTGGCGGAGAAAGACAGGAGGAGCAACCTGGGCACAGAACGTGGAGGAGAACCTGGAGGAGAACGACAGGAGGAGCAACCTGGGCGGAGAACCTGGAGAAGAACGACAGGAGGGGCCACCTCGGGGCAGAACTTGGAGGAGATCCTGGAGGAGAACGACAGGAGGAGCGACCTGGGCACAGAACGTGGAAGAGAACCTGGAGGAGAACCTGGAGGAGAACGAAAGGAGGAGCGACCTGGGCACAGAACGTGGAGGAGAACGACAGGAGGAGCGACCTGGGCGGAGAACCTGGAGAAGAACGACAGGAGGGGCCACCTGGGCACAGAACTTGGAGGAGAACCTGGAGGAGAACGACAGGAGGAGCGACCTGGGCACAGAACGTGGAAGAGAACCTGGAGGAGAACCTGGAGGAGAACGAAAGGAGGAGCGACCTGGGCACAGAACGTGGAGAAGAACCAGGAAGAGAACGACAGGAGGGGCCACCTCGGGGCAGAACTTGGAGGAGATCCTGGAGAACGACAGGAGGGGCCACCTGGGCGGAGAACTTGGAGAACCTGGAGGAGAACGACAGGAGGAGCGACCTGGGCACAGAACGTGGAGGAGAACCAGGAAGAGAACGACAGGAGGGGCCACCTCGGGGCAGAACTTGGAGGAGATCCTGGAGGAGAACGACAGGAGGGGCCACCTGGGCGGAGAACTTGGAGAACCTGGAGGAGAACGACAGGAGGAGCGACCTGGGCACAGAACGTGGAGGAGAACCTGGAGGAGAACGACAGGAGGCACGACCTGGGCACAGAACGTTGAGGAGAACGACAGGAGGAGCGACCTGGGCACAGAACGTGGAGGAGAACCTGGAGGAGAACGACAGGAGGAGCGACCTGGGCACAGAACTTGGGGGAGAACGACAGGAAGGGCCACCTGGGCGGAGAACTTGGAGAACCTGGAGGAGAACGACAGGAGGAGCAACCTGGGCGGAGAACTTGGAGAACCTGGAGGAGAACGACAGGAGGAGCGACCTGGGCAGAGAACGTGGAGGAGAACGATAGGAGGGCCAACCTGTGCGCAGCATCTGGAGGAGAACCTGGATGAGAACGACAGGAGGAGCGACCTGGGCACAGAACGTGGAGGAGATCCTGGAGGAGAACGACAGGAGGAGCCACCTGGGGGCAGAACTTGGAGAACCTGGAGGAGAACGACAGGAGGAGCGACCTGGGCGGAGAACCTGGAGAAGAACGACAGGAGGGGCCACCTCGGGGCAGAATTTGGAGGAGATCATGGAGGAGAACGACAGGAGGGGCCACCTGGGCGGAGAACTTGGAGAACCTGGAGGAGAACGACAGGAGGAGCGACCTGGGAAGAGAACGTGAAGGAGAACGATAGGAGGGGCAACCTGTGCGCAGCATCTGGAGGAGAACCTGGAGGAGAACGACAGGAGGAGCGACCTGGGCACAGAACGTGGAGGAGATCCTGGAGGAGAATGACAGGAGGAGCCACCTGGGGGCAGAACTTGGAGAACCTGGAGGAGAACGACAGGAGGAGCGACCTGGGCGGAGAACTTGGAGAAGAACGACAGGAGGGGCCACCTGGGCACAGAACTTGGAGGAGAACCTGGAGGAGAACGAAAGGAGGAGCGACCTGGGCACAGAACGTGGAGGAGAACCAGGAAGAGAACGACAAGAGGGGCCACCTCGGGGCAGAACTTGGAGGAGATCCTGGAGAACGACAGGAGGGGACACCTGGGCGGAGAACTTGGAGAACCTGGAGGAGAACGACAGGAGGAGCGACCTGGGCACAGAAAGTGGAGGAGAACCAGGAAGAGAACGACAGGAGGGGCCACCTCGGGGCAGAACTTGGAGGAGATGCTGGAGGAGAACGACAGGAGGGGCCACCTGGGCAGAGAACTTGGCGGAGAACAACAGGAGGGGCCACCTGGGCACAGAGGTTGGATGAGAACCTGGAGGAGAACGACAGGAGGAGCCACCTGGGCGCAGAACGTGGAGGAGAACCTGGAGGAGAACGACAGGAGGAGCCACCTGGGGGCAGAACTTGGAGGAGATCCTGGAGAACGACAGGAAGGGCCACCTGGGCGGAGAACTTGGAGAACGACAGGAGGAGCGACCTGGGCGGAGAACGTGGAGGAGAACGATAGGAGGGGCAACCTGTGCGCAGCATCTGGAAGAGAACCTGGAGGAGAACGACAGGAGGAGCGACCTGGGCACAGAACGTGGAGGAGAACCTGGAGGAGAACGAAAGGTGGAGTGACCTGGGCACAGAACGTGGAGGAGAACCAGGAAGAGAACGACAGGAGGGGCCATCTGGGCGGAGAACTTGGAGAACCTGGAGGAGAACGACAGGAGGAGCGACCTGGGCACAGAAACGTGGAGGAGAACCAGGAAGAGAACGAAAGGAGGGGCCACCTCGGGGCAGAACTTGGAGGAGAACATGGAGGAGAACGACAGGAGGAGCAACCTGGGCGGAGAACCTGGCGGAGAAAGACAGGAGGAGCAACCTGGGCACAGAACGTGGAGGAGAACCTGGAGGAGAACGACAGGAGGAGCAACCTGGGCACAGAACATGGAGGAGAACCTGGAGGAGAACGACAGGAGGAGCGACCTGGGCACAGAACGTGGAGAAGAACCTGGAGGAGAACGACAGGAGGAGCAACCTGGGCGCAGAACGTGGAGGAGAACCTGGAGGAGAACGACAGGAGGAGCCACCTGGGGGCAGAACTTGGAGAACCTGGAGGAGAACGACAGGAGGAGCCACCTGGGGGCAGAACTTGGAGGAGATCCTGGAGAACGACAGGAGGGGCCACCTGGGCGGAGAACTTGGAGAACCTGGAGGAGAACGACAGGAGGAGCGACCTGGGCACAGAAACGTGGAGGAGAACTATAGGAGGGGCAATCTGTGCGCAGCATCTGGAGGAGAACCTGGAGGAGAACGACAGGAGGAGCGACCTGGGCACAGAACTTGGGGGAGAACGACAGGAGGGGCCACCTGGGCGGAGAACTTGGAGAACCTGGAGGAGAACGACAGGACGAGCAACCTGGGCAGAGAACCTGGCGGAGAACAACAGGAGGGGCCACCTGGGCATAGAACTTGGAGGAGAACCTGGAGGAGAACGACAGGAGGAGCCACCTGGGCGCAGAACGTGGAGGAGAACCTGGAGGAGAACGAAAGGGGGGCCACCTGGGGGCAGAACTTGGAGAACCTGGAGGAGAACGACAGGAGGAGCCACCTGGGGGCAGAACTTGGAGGAGATCCTGGAGAACGACAGGAGGGGCCACCTGGGCGGAGAACTTGGAGAACGTGGAGGAGAACGACAGGAGGAGCGACCTGGGCACAGAACGTGGAGGAGAACCTGGAGGAGAACGACAGGAGGAGCGACCTGGGCGGAGAACCTGGCGGAGAACGACAGGAGGAGCAACCTGTGCGCAGAACGTGGAGGAGAACCTGGAGGAGAACGACAGGAGGAGCCACCTGGGGGCAGAACTTGGAGGAGAACCTGGAGGAGAACGACAGGAGGAGCCACCTGGGGACAGAACTTGGAGGAGAACCTGGAGGAGAATGACAGGAGGAGCGAACTAGGCAATGAACGTGGAGGAGAACCTGGAGGAGAACGACAGGAGGAGCGACCTGGGCAGAGATCTTGGAGGAGAACCTGGAGGAGAACGACAGGAGGGGCCACCGGGGCGGAGAACTTGGAGAACCTGGAGGAGAACAACAGGAGGAGCAACCTGGGCGGAGAACCTGGCGGAGAACAACAGGAGGGGCCACCTGGGCGCAGAACGTGGAGGAGAACCTGGAGGAGAACGACAGGAGGAGCCACCTGGGGGCAGAACTTGGAGAACCTGGAGGAGAACGACAGGAGGAACCACCTGGGGGCAGAACTTGGAGGAGATCCTGGAGAACGACAGGAGGGGCCACCTGGGCGGAGAACTTGGAGAACCTGGAGGAGAACGACAGGAGAAGCGAAATGGGCGGAGAACGTGGAGGAGAACGATAGCAGGGGCAACCTGTGCGCAGCATCTGGAGGAGAACCTGGAGGAGAACGACAGGAGGAGCGACCTGGGCACAGAACGTGGAGGAGAACCAGGAAGAGAACGACAGGAGGGGCCATCTAGGCGGAGAACTTGGAGAACCTGGAGGAGAACGACAGGAGGAGCGACCTGGGCACAGAACGTGGAGGAGAACCAGGAAGAGAACGACAGGAGGGGCCACCTCGGGGCAGAACTTGGAGGAGATCCTGGAGGAGAACGACAGGAGGGGCCACCTGGGCGGAGAACCTGGCGGAGAACAATAGGAGGGGCCACCTGGGCACAGAACTTGGAAGAGAACCTGGAGGAGAACGACAGGAGGAGCAACCTGGGCGCAGAACGTGGAGGAGAACCTGGAGGAGAACGACAGGAGGAGCAACCTGGGCGCAGAACGTGGAGGAGAACCTGGAGGAGAACGACAGGAGGAGCCACCTGGGGGCAGAACTTGGAGGAGAACCTGGAGGAGAACGACAGGAGGAGCGACCTGAGCACAGAACGTGGAGGAGAACCTGGAGGAGAACGACAGGAGGAGCGACCTGGGCACAGAACGTGGAGGAGATCCTGGAGGAGAACGACAGGAGGGGCCACCTGGGCGGAGAACTTGGAGAACCTGGAGAAGAATGACAGGAGGAGCGACCTGGGCAGAGAACCTGGAGGAGAACAACAGGAGGGGCCACCTGTGCACAGAACTTGGAGGAGAACCTGTCGGAGAACAACAGGAGGAGCGACCTGGACACAGAACGTGGAGGAGAACCCGGAGAAGAACCTGTAGGAGAACGAAAGGAGGAGCGACCTGGGCAGACGTGGGCGGAGAACTTGGAGAACCTGGAGGAGAACGACAGGAGGAGCGACCTGGGCACAGAACCTGGAGGAGAACGACAGGAGGGGCCACCTGGACACAGAACGTGGAGGAGAACCAGGAAGAGAACGACAGGAGGGGCCACCTCGGGGCAGAACTTGGAGGAGATCCTGGAGGAGAACGACAGGAGGGGCCACCTGGGCGGAGAACTTGGAGAACCTGGATGAGAAGGACAGGAGGAGCGACCTGGGCGGAGAACCTGGCGGAGAACAACAGGAGGAGCCACCTGGGCACAGAACTTGGAAGAGAACCTGGAGGAGAACGACAGGAGGAGCGACCTGGGCACAGAACGTGGAGGAGAACCTGGAGGAGAACGACAGGAGGAGCAACCTGGGCAAAGATCGTGGAGGAGAACCTGGAGGAGAATGACAGGATGAGTCACCTGGGGGCAGAACTTGGAGGAGAACCTGGAGGACAACGACAGGAGGAGCGACCTGGGCGGAGAACCTGGAGGAGAACGATAGGAGGGGCGACCTGTGCACAGCATCTGGAGGAGAACCTGGAGGAGAACGACAGGAGGAGCGACCTGGGTGGAGAACCTGGCGGAGAACGACAGGAGGGGCCACCTGGGCACAGAACTTGGAGGAGAACCTGGAGGAGAACGACAGGAGGAGCAACCTGTGCGCAGAACGTGGAGGAGAACCTGGAGGAGAACGACAGGAAAAGCCACCTGGGGGCAGAACTTGGAGGAGAACCTGGAGGAGAACGACAAGAGGAGCGACCTGGGCACAGAACGTGGAGGAGAACCTGGAGGAGAACGACAGGAGGAGCGACCTGGGCACAGAACGTGGAGGAGAAACAGGAAGAGAACGACAGGAGGGGCCACCTCGGGGCAGAACTTGGAGGAGATCCTGGAGGAGAACGACAGGAGGAGCGACCTGGGCGGAGAACCTGGCGGAGAACAATAGGAGGGGCCACCTGGGCACAGAACTTGGAAGAGAACCTGGAGGAGAACGACAGGAGGAGCAACCTGGGCGCAGAACGTGGAGGAGAACCTGGAGGAGAACGACAGGAGGAGCAACCTGGGCGCAGAACGTGGAGGAGAACCTGGAGGAGAACCTGTAGGAGAACGAAAGGAGGAGCGACCTGGGCAGACGTGGGCGGAGAACTTGGAGAACCTGGAGGAGAACGACAGGAGGAGCGACCTGGGCACAGAACCTGGAGGAGAACGACAGGAGGGGCCACCTGGACACAGAACGTGGAGGAGAACCAGGAAGAGAACGACAGGAGGGGCCACCTCGGGGCAGAACTTGGAGGAGATCCTGGAGGAGAACGACAGGAGGGGCCACCTGGGCGGAGAACTTGGAGAACCTGGATGAGAAGGACAGGAGGAGCGACCTGGGCGGAGAACCTGGCGGAGAACAACAGGAGGAGCCACCTGGGCACAGAACTTGGAAGAGAACCTGGAGGAGAACGACAGGAGGAGAAACCTGGGCAAAGATCGTGGAGGAGAACCTGGAGGAGAATGACAGGATGAGTCACCTGGGGGCAGAACTTGGAGGAGAACCTGGAGGACAACGACAGGAGGAGCGACCTGGGCGGAGAACCTGGAGGAGAACGATAGGAGGGGCGACCTGTGCACAGCATCTGGAGGAGAACCTGGAGGAGAACGACAGGAGGAGCGACCTGGGCGGAGAACTTGGAGAACCTGGAGGAGAAGGACTGGAGCAGCAACCTGGGCACAGAACGTGGAGGAGAACCTGGAGGAGAACGACAGGAGGAGCGACCTGGGTGGCGAACCTGGTGGAGAACAACAGGAGGGGCCACCTGTGCACAGAACTTGGAGGAGAACCTGTCGGAGAACAACAGGAGGAGCGACCTGGGCACAGAACGTGGAGGAGAACCCGGAGAAGAACCTGTAGGAGAACGAAAGCAGGAGCGACCTGGGCAGACGTGGGCGGAGAACTTGGAGAACCTGGAGGAGAACGACAGGAGGAGCGACCTGGGCACAGAACCTGGAGGAGAACGACAGGAGGGGCCACCTGGACACAGAACGTGGAGGAGAACCAGGAAGAGAACGACAGGAGGGGCCACCTCGGGGCAGAACTTGGAGGAGATCCTGGAGGAGAACGACAGGAGGGGCCACCTGGGCGGAGAACTTGGAGAACCTGGATGAGAAGGACAGGAGGAGCGACCTGGGCGGAGAACCTGGCGGAGAACAACAGGAGGAGCCACCTGGGCACAGAACTTGGAAGAGAACCTGGAGGAGAACGACAGGAGGAGCGACCTGGGCACAGAACGTGGAGGAGAACCTGGAGGAGAACGACAGGAGGAGCAACCTGGGCAAAGATCGTGGAGGAGAACCTGGAGGAGAATGACAGGATGAGTCACCTGGGGGCAGAACTTGGAGGAGAACCTGGAGGACAACGACAGGAGGAGCGACCTGGGCGGAGAACCTGGAGGAGAACGATAGGAGGGGCGACCTGTGCACAGCATCTGGAGGAGAACCTGGAGGAGAACGACAGGAGGAGCGACCTGGGCGGAGAACTTGGAGAACCTGGAGGAGAAGGACTGGAGCAGCAACCTGGGCACAGAACGTGGAGGAGAACCTGGAGGAGAACGACAGGAGGAGCGACCTGGGTGGAGAACCTGGCGGAGAACGACAGGAGGGGCCACCTGGGCACAGAACTTGGAGGAGAACCTGGAGGAGAACGACAGGAGGAGCAACCTGTGCGCAGAACGTGGAGGAGAACCTGGAGGAGAACGACAGGAAAAGCCACCTGGGGGCAGAACGTGGAGGAGAACCTGGAGGAGAACGACAGGAGGAGCCACCTGGGGGCAGAACTTGGAGGAGAACCTGGAGGAGAACGACAGGAGGAGCGACCTGAGCACAGAACGTGGAGGAGAACCTGGAGGAGAACGACAGGAGGAGCGACCTGGGCACAGAACGTGGAGGAGATCCTGGAGGAGAACGACAGGAGGGGCCACCTGGGCGGAGAACTTGGAGAACCTGGAGAAGAATGACAGGAGGAGCGACCTGGGCAGAGAACCTGGAGGAGAACAACAGGAGGGGCCACCTGTGCACAGAACTTGGAGGAGAACCTGTCGGAGAACAACAGGAGGAGCGACCTGGGCACAGAACGTGGAGGAGAACCTGGAGAAGAACCTGTAGGAGAACGAAAGGAGGAGCGACCTGGGCAGACGTGGGCGGAGAACTTGGAGAACCTGGAGAAGAATGACAGGAGGAGCGACCTGGGCAGAGAACCTGGAGGAGAACGACAGGAGGAGCGACCTGGGCACAGAACCTGGAGGAGAACGACAGGAGGGGCCACCTGGACACAGAACGTGGAGGAGAACCAGGAAGAGAACGACAGGAGGGGCCACCTCGGGGCAGAACTTGGAGGAGATCCTGGAGGAGAACGACAGGAGGGGCCACCTGGGCGGAGAACTTGGAGAACCTGGATGAGAAGGACAGGAGGAGCGACCTGGGCAGAGAACCTGGCGGAGAACAACAGGAGGAGCCACCTGGGCACAGAACTTGGAAGAGAACCTGGAGGAGAACGACAGGAGGAGCGACCTGGGCACAGAACGTGGAGGAGAACCTGGAGGAGAACGACAGGAGGAGCAACCTGGGCAAAGATCGTGGAGGAGAACCTGGAGGAGAATGACAGGATGAGTCACCTGGGGGCAGAACTTGGAGGAGAACCTGGAGGACAACGACAGGAGGAGCGACCTGGGCGGAGAACCTGGAGGAGAACGATAGGAGGGGCGACCTGTGCACAGCATCTGGAGGAGAACCTGGAGGAGAACGACAGGAGGAGCGACCTGGGCGGAGAACTTGGAGAACCTGGAGGAGAAGGACTGGAGCAGCAACCTGGGCACAGAACGTGGAGGAGAACCTGGAGGAGAACGACAGGAGGAGCGACCTGGGTGGCGAACCTGGTGGAGAACAACAGGAGGGGCGACCCGTGCGCAGAACCTGGAGGAGAACGACAGGAGGGGCCATCCGGGGGCAGAACTTGGAGGAGAACCTGGAGGAGAACGACAGGAGGAGCAACCTGGGCACAGAACGTGGAGGAGAACGATAGGACGGGCCACCTGGGGGCAGAACTTGGAGGAGATCCTGGAGGAGAACGACAGGACGAGCCACCTGGGCGGAGAACCTGGCGGAGAATAACAGGAGGGGCCACCTGGGCAGAGAACGTGGAGGAGAACGAGAGGAAGGACCACCTGTGCGCAGCATCTGGAGGAGAACCTGGAGGAGAACGACAGGAGAAGCGACCTGAGCACAGAACTTGGAGGAGAACCTGGAGGAGAACGACAGGAGGAGCGACCCGTGCGCAGAACCTGGAGGAGAACCTGGAGGAGAACGACAGGAGGGGCCACCCGGGGGCAGAACTTGGAGGAGAACCTGGAGGAGAACGACAGGAGGAGCGACTTGAACGGAGAACCTGGCGGAGAACGATAGGAAGGGCCACCTGTGCGCAGATCCTGGAGAAGAACCTGGAGGAGAACGACAGGAGGAGCGACCTGGGCGGAGAACCTGGCGGAGAACAACAGGAGGGGCGACCCGTGCGCAGAAACTGGAGAAGAACCTGGAGGAGAACGACAGGAGGAGCGACCTGGGCACAGAACTTGGAGGAGAACCTGGAGGAGAACGACAGGAGGAGCGACCTGGGCGCAGAACGTGGAGGAGAACGACAGGAGGGGCCACCTGTGCGCAGATCCTGGAGAAGAACCTGGAGGAGAACGACAGGAGGAGCGACCTGGGTGGAGAACCTGGTGGAGAACAACAGGAGGGGCGACCCGTGCACAGAAGCTGGAGAAGAACCTGGAGGAGAACGACAGGAGGAGCGACCTGGGCACAGAACTTGGAGGAGAACCTGGAGGAGAACGACAGGAGGGGCCACCTGGGCACAGAACTTGGAGGAGAACCTGGAAGAGAACGACAGGAGGGGCCACCCGTGCGCAGAACCTGGAGGAGAACCTGGAGGAGAACGACAGGAGGGGCCACCCGTGCGCAGAACCTGGAGGAGAACGACAGGAGGAGTATCTGGGCACAGAACGACAACAGGAGGTAGGGCTAATGCAACTTTTGGTTGTTATTGATGGTGAACCAAGATGGACAGCGAGCGGGTGATGTTTTGCCCGTTTTGTGGGGAACGTATGAACCGATTGACGCGGTTTTGTTTTTCGTGTGGTCGGTCTTTAGAGTGTTTAAATGGCGCAGATCAGACCGACAGAGTGCATTAGCCGCTCCTCGTTGTCACTTCCGGTTCAATCCCGGAGTTGGGACATTCCCTTTCCGGTTAAATTTAATTTGTAAATTTGTTTTTGGATTTGTAAAAGTGTTTTGTCGCTTGTAAATTTGTCTTGGAGGTTGTAAAAGTGGTTTGCATCTTGTGAAATTGTTTTTCTAAAATGTAAATTTGTTACAGAACTTGTCATTTTGTTTTATGATATGTAAAAATGTTTTTCTAAATGTAAATTTGTCTCAAGCTTTGTAAAAGTGTTTTGCATTATGTAAATTTGGTTTGCACCTCTCGGCCACCGTATTGTCCTCTATCCTCGATGAATAATATCGGGGATAGAGGACAACCCTAGAGCAATATTCTGCTTTAAGCCTTCCATTAATGATGTATTTACGTTCGGCTGACCCAAAGAACCTGAAAAGAATGACCAAGAATCCTTTCCTGAAAAATTCCATTGATAATTGGTATAAAGTGCACAAGCATATTGGAGACACTTCATCTACTTCCCGCTTTGCCCCGATATGGGGTAATATACAATTCAGTGCAGGAAGGGCAGATGGTGGCTTTAAAATCTGGAAAAATGAAGGTGTGCAGAAAATAGAAGATGTGTGTTGATAATATTCTCTAAGGGCAGCCTCCTTACATTTGAACAATTGCGCCAGGTGCACGATATTCCAAAAAACATTTCTTCAAATATTTACAGCTACTGGAGAAACTCACTCACATGATCAAAACATAAAAATGTAATGACTGAACCACCACTATCATATTGAAAATGTCATTATTTAAAAGGACAGAAGCAGGTTTCTTTGTTTTATGAGGCCTTGAAGTGTCATGATAAAGAGTCTGCCACTGATAGGCTGGAAGCATGGCAATCAGATATGCAAGAATTGTATATCTGATTGCCTCTGAATGGGAGGCAGCATGTATCAAAGCCCAGAAACAAACTATTAATACCAGAATGAACTTATTACAAAACAAATGGTTAATGAGAACCTGTATCACACCAGTGAAATTGAACCGTTGGTCCCCTGACGTTCTAGATACCTGCATTAAGTGCTCAGAAGAAAAAGGAACTCTGATTCACTGTGCTTGGGAATGTCCAAAAATCTCCAAGCCAAACTGTGTACTTTAGGTATATATCCAGAAAACTTTAAAACAATCGACTCTGATTTTGGACTCCTGCCGGCCAGGAGGACGATATCTTTATCTAGGAAGAAAATGGACATTCCTCCGATAAGCGTATGGGTGAAGGAGATGGCATACTGTACTGTATTGGAGAAACTCATTCACATGATCAGAGGTAGAACAGAGGAGTCTGAAAATGTATGGAAACAGCTGTTGGAATATCTTGAACAACAAGGTGCTGTGGGATGAACTGCTGAATGTTGAGCGTTGTGTCTGTTGTACTATTTTTATTTTTTTTTCCAAATGTATTCATTCTAGTTTACTTGTCTTTCTGTTTTGCCTTTTGACACCATATTGTCTGAATGTTTGTATAATGTTAAAATTTCAATAAAAATAGTGTTTAAATTTTTTTTTTATCAAGATCTTAATTTCTAGGGCATCAAGGTTACAATTACTATAGATAAGGGGGATAAACTTTGCCAAATGTGAAACCCTGGGGCCTGGACCCTTCCATCCACAAAGTGTATTGGATTCTACCATATCTGGATAGGGTTCTGGACAGCCTGAGATCTTTGGAATTTGTAATTAATTTAGGTCCTTGACTTTGTTTCAGGTGACCTAATAAGAACCGAAAGTGGTAAAAAATTGTGGTTGCATTAAAATACACCCCATACTCGGCTATGCATTTATTGGGATTAACTTGTCAGTTCAGCAGTCTATATCATCATCATATCACACAGTCTCTTTTTAAAACTGCCTACCAGTTTTAAATGTTCATACAATCAGACAATGTTTGAATTGCCAGTTAGTTTTGAATGGTGTACTAAACGTACAACTGCAATGTTGTGGAAAAAAGAAATGTTTACTTTTGTTTAAAATGAATACCAGTAAATCTAGTCAATGATTAATATAAACACGTTAATTTTCTTACATCACACATCCTGACATTGGTCTTCCACGTTTCTTATCCTCCGAGAAGAAACGTGGAAAACCAAGAAGGGCAGCTGTCCTCCTGTTCTGATTTGTGTCCTACACAAAGTTAGACAAAAGTGAGCTCATGCAATACTACAGTTCTTATGGAAGTTCACATTGACAAATTCACACTATACATACCTCTTTATCCAGGTACTGCATAACACTTTGAAGGGTCAACCTCCTGCTTGAAGAAATGGCTGCTTTATACAACTGCAAGAGAAAAAAAAACCAAAATGAGCTGCATGTTTTGAAAAAGATAATGTGAATCAATTTTTAACCTATCTGCATCATCTTATATCGCATGAGTGAGTAAGAGTGAGAGAAAGAGATATTTTGGGTCCTTCTACATGAAACTGCATTTACGTTATCAAGTATTTCTACAAAGAACCAAAAAATCTAGTACAACATTTAAAAAAAGACACAGGGATTGGATCTAACAAATATTTGATATTGTAAGTTGTATAGAAAATAAATTCCAGAATTTCAATCAATAAAAATAAATTAATTTCCCCAAATTTGCCTTTTACAAGCTCCCAAATTGAAAAAAAAAATTGCTCCATTGTTTTGTTTAATGTGACAGTGAAAATAATCTATTTGGGACAAATTTGAGGGTGTCAATATGAGCTTAATGAAGCTGTCATTAGGAATAAGAATTACATCAAACCAGATTTTTCTGACCTTTTATGGAATAATCAATTTAATGACCACCAGATTAACAGTAGACTGTAGGGTAAGTAGTAAAAGTAGAGAAAGATAAACTAGACAAGCCACACAGTTCAGACAGTGCTGCACCCTGACAGAGATCTTCATCCCCAGAGCAGCTGCGGTAGAGGAGCTCTGTTGTGATAGAGCGAGCAAGAGGATGAATACAGAGAGAGAGAGAGCGATGGTAGATAAACAGCGTGAATGCAAGAAATTCACAGTATTTCAGCTCGTTTCATTACTATACGCCGTACAAACACAAATGCCTCCCCTCAAACACTCGGACCATCGACAAATACGTTGACTATATGCAGTAAATATAAGCGTCCAAGTCTTTAGACTTCATTAACGTGTTATTTCACAAGTTAAAACTTACCGTGCAGATGGACAAATAGACAAATAGCGGCCCTTTTGATCCGGGGAGGGGAGGGGAGGGGAGGGGAGGGGAGGGGAGGGGGGCTCAGTTTCGCGGGCATACCGGCACAACTTTAACTGTGTGCAAACTAGCTAGCTAACAAAAGGGTAACGTTAGCCAGAAGTTGCTTGCAGGCAAATGTTGAATTCCAAAGTTTTTTTTATTGCTCCTGTCACGTCGGAAGCATTTCTAACCTAAATGAACGCCCCTCAACTAAAATGTCCGCCATTGACAACAGTGGTGTAGTTTACTAATGCGCCATTTCAAACTTTGATTAACGCGATGGATTAGCATAGAGAAAAACACGGAAATGTAGTCATATTCGCAAAGCTCTGTCAATGTGCTGATTTTATTCCATTTTATCACAGAAGAAACTGCCATTGTTATTAAATTTTATCAACAAAAACTCAAAAGCACTTTCAGAAGATAACTTACCTCCTCGCGGTGTCTCTTCTCCCAGCAGAATGACGTATCCCTCCGCCCTGGTCAGTTGCACTCTGCTGCGTCACTGCGTCAGATTGCAGCTAGCTGGAAAAGGGTGTCCCTCCGCAGCTGGAAGTAGTCCGCCGCTGTTTTCTATATTGTTTTGTCAATAATTAAGTTGGGGTTGAAATACTGTGGTTTGTCCAGTTTAGACAACAGGTGAGGTCGACAGTTCTTGTATATCATAGAGTTAGGGTTTTATTTTTGATTAATCCCAAGATTATGGTATTTCTTCAGCAGGGGAGGTGGAGGCGGAGGGGGGTGGGGGGAGGTGGGGGGAGGCGGAGGGGGCCGAAGCACCTGCCCCTTTGCTCCTTGATGCCCAAAGTGCCCTGTTGTCAAAGTTGTTTTTTTAAATTCTATTTAATTTTGTTTTTATTTGTAAGTGTGTGTGTGTGTGTGTGTGTAAAAGTCTCTGAGGACCAAAATAATAAATAAAACAAAACTAAAAATAATTCAGATCTACCGTCGGTCGGTCACGTGATCTACGTAGACGTCCCCCACTGCTCTGAGGGGTCCAGATGTTCCCTGTAGCTCTGCGCTAGCGCCGCTAGTCTAGAAACCGGAGACCCGAGGGAGGACATCAACAACTGATGGTCCTGATGGAGAGGAGGTTCTGCAGCGGGATTCGTTTATGTACGGTGTATTTTTGCAAGATGACTGATGAAGTGAGCATCCTGTGTGTGTGTGTCTGACTCTAACACACACCTGTCATCAGTTCTAGCCGCTAGTTAACCACACAGCTGCTGAGAGGATAAAGTCTGCCAGGCTTCTTTTTGTTTCTGTATGTTTCTGTTGTCATGGGCAAAGTGCATCAGAGAGATGTATTATTTTACTGTCAGTGAGTTGCAGTGTGTTTCCTGTTTCTAGAGGCAATGAGACAGAGGTTATGTTATTTCACTGAAACTACGTACATGCATTTTCACATAATTTTGGACTATTGCAGTATAAATACAATAATAATTAGAAGAATTTGAATTGTGATTTTCTCAACCTCTCATTTAAAGATATCAGTACTTGTTTATAACATTTGTATATATAGACAAATTAAATATAATATGCCTAAATATAAAATATAAAACTTTTAGAACCTTGCTGTCTTGTGCAAAGTGGATAGTCAAACTGAATAAAAGTACAAATACATTTAAATACATGATTCCTATATCATTTAATTGTTTTTAAACTTATTATTAGCACTACGAATAATAAAGGGCAGATTATGAATCAGCACCATGGAGCAAATCCGTGGCTCTACAGTACATGTCTGGAAAAGGTATGAAATTTAAAAGCAAGGACTCCAGGAAGAGTAGCCACAGTTAAACAGTCCAGTGTCTAATGGTGATGTAAATTCAGCTTCAAAATAATAATTTTTCTCACATACACTACATCACAGGTCAGAGTTTGAACCAATGACCTTCTGATCAGCAGTCCTGAGACTTAGCCACTGCTGCACCTTGTATTATGAGGTATGTTTCTGTATGATGTTTCAAATTCTTGCTCCATGTGCCCCCTTTTAACTTTGAGCACCTGCCCCTCCAAAGGTCTCTGCACGGCCCTGCTCCCCTCCTCCCCCCAGCACCCCGTTTCTTTTTTCAAGGTATAACTTACAGAAATAAGTTAAATCAACACTGACGGTCCTGATAAAGTGATGTGGGACTGCTATTATTTTGAACACCACTGTAGATCTTCTTCCTCTCCAGCTCCGTTCATCTTCTTGGCTTCTATCTGCAGATCTCCACATTTATCCTCCAGCAGCCTCCAGAGATAACTTCACCAAACACCGCCCCAGAGGCCGGTCGGGTCTTCAGATCCGTCTGGAGGATGGACAACGTTTCCTCTCCTCGTCCATCTCCTGAGCATCGGTAAGAATCCCTCTGGGCTCTGAGGGTTTCTGCAGGAACGTCTGATGCTAAATGTTAGAGAATAGATCTCAATCTCCAGAACACTGAAACTAAAACACACATTTAACACAATAAACAGATTTTATATCATCAGAAAGAACATTCAGACAAAAAACTGAAAAAAATGGAAACGCACGTTTATCATAAACTGTTTCTCTTTATGATGCACAGAAATCAGGATTCAACTGAGATTCAGCTGAACAGAAAATAAAACAAACTGCAGTCCATCACTCTGTTTATTCATTTTACAAGTTTCAGGACAGTTTGTTAGGGTTAGACTCTTTTTTTTAAATTCTAGAAGTTAAACGTGTCTAAAACTGATCTAACAAGAAGATCAGGCATAAAAACTGTTCACAGAAGAACTAAAATGTGTTAAAGACGTTAGAGAGAAGATTCTGTGTGCAGAAATGTAGAAAACCTGTAATCTAGAACTAATACAGAGTGAGCAAACTGGCATAAATTTGACAAAAAAAATATTATATGCATCTATCTTTAACCATTAAATCAGTTTAAGGAAAGTTTCTTTAGACTCTTTTCTTTTCAATTCTAGAAGTTAAACATGTCTAAAACTGATTCAACAACAAGATCAGACATAAAAACTGTTCACTGAAGAACTAAAACATGTCAAAGACATTGTATGTAAAACAACGTATGTAAAAATGTTTTTAAAAATGTAAACAACCTGTAATGTAGAATTAATATAGAGCAAAAATACTTGCATACAGTGTGCAAACTCGCGTATATTAGAAAATATATTTGTATGCATCTATCTTTAACCATTAAATCAGTTTTAGGAACGTTAGATTCCTAAAACCCTAACCCTAATTCTAGAAGTTAAATGTGCTTAACAAGAAGATCACATCAACTTATCGCATACATTTTGAATCTTTTTGGGCAAATGTTTGGGTAATTTTATACAATTTAGTCAATTAGAAAAAGTTTTTGGATCATTTTGCACAAAGATTCCACTTTTTTGAGCAAATCAAGTCATTTGGATTCATTTTGAACAGTTTTCAGTGATTTCAAAGTCAAAGTCAAAGTCAGCTTTATTGTCAATTCTTCAATATGTACATGACATACCAAGAATCGAAATTTCGCTCCTCTCTCTTCGTGCAACAGTAGACATTAAATAAAGACTTAGAAAATAAGATATTAAAGGGCAAAAAAGAACAAAGGAAGCAAAATTAGAGCTGAGCAACAACTAAGAACTAAGAAAAGCAGAACTGACTGAAATGTAAACATGACTATGAGATAAAGTGACGGATTTTAGTGCAGAATACTCAGAACAGTGCAAATAAGTAACAGTCCAAGAAGTGCAAATATGCTTGATGGTTGAATGTGCTATTACAGTGCAGGTCAGAGGTTATTGACCAGAGTTTGTGTATGTGGGGGAAGGGGGTGGTAGAGAGGGCAGAGAGGGGAGAGAGTTCAGCTTCCTGACAGCCTGGTGGATGAAGCTGTTGCTCAGTCGGCTGGTCCTGGTCCTCAGACTCTTCAGTCTCCTCCCTGATGGCAGCAGGCTGAACAGGTTGTGGGACGGGTGTGTGGGGTCTCCTGCAATGCTTAGTGCATTAGTTGAACTTTTGCCAAATCTTGAGTAAAATTGGTGAAATTGTGTTACTTGTTGTTGAGTCTAATCAAGCAAATAGAAGAATAGAGATACCTCAATTTGAATTCACTTTTTAATCCACTTCTGCACAAATTCTTAATCTTTTTGGACAAATCATGGGTAATTTCAGATAATTTCAAGTCAGTTTGTCAAAGTTTGATCTCATTAGGAGAAATTTGTGAGTAATTTTGCACCAAGTTTCATCTTTTTTGTCATTTTCAGACAGTTTACAGTTCAAAGAAATGTTAAAATGTTTGTGAATAACATTCACAACAAAATCAACTAAAATCCAGCAAATTTCGCAGATTGTTTTATGAGTGCTCTTAAAGAAAATATTACAAGTTTTATTGATATATATATATATATATATATATATATATATATATATATATATATATATATATATATATATATATATATATATATACACAAG
This sequence comes from Amphiprion ocellaris, assembly GCF_022539595.1. Classification (NCBI taxonomy): domain Eukaryota; kingdom Metazoa; phylum Chordata; class Actinopteri; family Pomacentridae; genus Amphiprion; species Amphiprion ocellaris. The sequence continues at coordinate 77,427 of NC_072769.1, forward strand.
AATTTTCTTGCCAAATTTAGGAAATTTTTTATAAATAAAACTTTTAAAGGAAACTTTTAAGGAATTATTGGAATTTCCTTCCTGAAGGTTTCGCAAATTTTCAGAAATTTGTTTTTTTTGCAGATTTTTTTTTCAGACAAGGTAACAATATTTTTTGGTGCCTGTAAATGAAGACAACAGGAAGGTTAAGTTAGCTCGACTTGAATTCAGTTTTCTCTCAGCTTCTTTATAAATTCCAGTGTAAATTCCACGTGATGTGAAGTTGATGCTACATTATGATGTTGACCCAGTTTGGTTGACAGAAATAAGCGATAAATTTCCTCTCAGAGTGCATAAATAGAGTGAACTGTTGGTCTGTGGAAACTCTGATCTGTTAAATGTGGCGGCTTCCCGTCCTTATTTTCTGCCTCGCTACATAAACGGAGCAGCATCACGTGACTCTGAGCGTTACTAACAGTTTACACCTGTTACCTGTAATCTGCCCGTTACCACGGCGTTGCAGTTGTCTGTTCAGGGTGAAGCTTCCAGGAGGGATTTAGAAGTTCAGTCTGTTCAGAGCTGGATTTCCTCACATCAGTGGGCTGGGAGGGTGAGGAGAGGTGGAGGTTTTCAAATGTCAGGTCCAGAGAGATTAACAGACTCCCTCCAACATCCTCCAGTCTGGCAAAAAACGGAGTCGTTCTTTTCTCTCTGCAGACAAAGTTTTAATGCTGGAGAAGAGAGGAAAGTCTGAGTTAGAGCTCCGAATGTTAAAATACGCTCTGAAAAGCCAATAGAAGTCTGAGTTTATGTTAAAATACGCTCTGAAAAGTCAATAAAGTTTGAGTTTATGTTAAAATATGCTCTGAAAAGTCACCAAAAGTCTGAATTTATGTTAAAATATGCTCTGAAAAGTCAATAACAGTCTGAATTTATGTTAAAATATGCTCTGAAAAGTCACCAAAAGTCTGAGTTTATGTTAAAATACGAACAGAAAAGTCAATAAAAGTCTGAGTTTATGTTAAAATATGCTCTGAAAAGTCAATAAAAGTCTGAGTTTATGTTAAAATACGCTCTGAAAAGTCACCAAAAGTCTGCGTTTATGTTAAAATATGCTCTGAAAAGTCAATAAAAGTCTGAGTTTATGTTAAAATACGCTCTGAAAAGTCACCAAAAGTCTGCGTTTATGTTAAAATATGCTCTGAAAAGTCACCAAAAGTCTGAGTTTGTTAAAATACGCTCTGAAAAGTCACCAAAAGTCTGAGTATATGTTAAAATATGCTCTGAAAAGTCAATAAAAGTCTGAGTTTATGTTAAAATCCAAACAGAAAAATCACCAAAAGTCTGAGTTTATGTTAAAATCCAAACAGAAAAGTCACCAAAAGTCTGAGCTTATCTTAAAATCCATACAGAAAAGTCACCAAAAGTCTGAGTTTATGTTAAAATATGCTCTGAAAATGATGTTGACCCAGTTTGGTTGACAGAAATAAGCGATAAATTTCCTCTCAGAGTGCATAAATAGAGTGAACTGTTGGTCTGTGGAAACTCTGATCTGTTAAATGTGGCGGCTTCCCGTCCTTATTTTCTGCCTCGCTACATAAACGGAGCAGCATCACGTGACTCTGAGTGTTACTAACAGTTTACACCTGTTACCTGTAATCTGCCCGTTACCACGGCGTTGCAGTTGTCTGTTCAGGGTGAAGCTTCCAGGAGGGATTTAGAAGTTCAGTCTGTTCAGAGCTGGATTTCCTCACATCAGTGGGCTGGGAGGGTGAGGAGAGGTGGAGGTTTTCAAATGTCAGGTCCAGAGAGATTAACAGACTCCCTCCAACATCCTCCAGTCTGGCAAAAAACGGAGTCGTTCTTTTTTCTCTGCAGACAAAGTTTTAATGCTGTAGAAGAGAGGAAAGTCTGAGTTAGAGCTCCGAATGTTAAAATACGCTCTGAAAAGCCAATAGAAGTCTGAGTTTATGTTAAAATACGCTCTGAAAAGTCAATAAAGTTTGAGTTTATGTTAAAATACGCTCTGAAAAGTCAATAGAAGTCTGAGTTTATGTTAAAATACGTTCTGAAAAGTCAATAAAGTTTGAGTTTATGTTAAAATACGCTCTGAAAAGCCAATAGAAGTCTGAGTTTATGTTAAAATACGCTCTGAAAAGTCAATAAAGTTTGAGTTTATGTTAAAATACGCTCTGAAAAGTCAATAACAGTCTGAGTTTATGTTAAAATATGCTCTGAAAAGTCAATAAAAGTCTGAGTTTGTTAAAATATGCTCTGAAAAGTCACCAAAAGTCTGAGTTTATGTTAAAATATGCTCTGAAAAGTCAATAGAAGTCTGAGTTTATGTTAAAATACGTTCTGAAAAGTCAATAAAGTTTGAGTTTATGTTAAAATACGCTCTGAAAAGCCAATAGAAGTCTGAGTTTATGTTAAAATACGCTCTGAAAAGTCAATAAAGTTTGAGTTTATGTTAAAATACGCTCTGAAAAGTCAATAACAGTCTGAGTTTATGTTAAAATATGCTCTGAAAAGTCAATAAAAGTCTGAGTTTGTTAAAATATGCTCTGAAAAGTCACCAAAAGTCTGAGTTTATGTTAAAATATGCTCTGAAAAGCCAATAGAAGTCTGAGTTTATGTTAAAATACGCTCTGAAAAGTCACCAAAAGTCTGAGTTTATGTTAAAATACGCTCTGAAAAGTCAATAAAGTTTGAGTTTATGTTAAAATACGCTCTGAAAAGTCAATAGAAGTCTGAGTTTATGTTAAAATACGCTCTGAAAAGTCAATAAAGTTTGAGTTTATGTTAAAATACGCTCTGAAAAGTCAATAACAGTCTGAGTTTATGTTAAAATATGCTCTGAAAAGTCAATAAAAGTCTGAGTTTGTTAAAATATGCTCTGAAAAGTCAATAAAAGTCTGAGTTTATGTTAAAATATGCTCTGAAAAGTCAATAAAAGTCTGAGTTTATGTTAAAATATGCTCTGAAAAGTCAATAAAAGTCTGAGTTTATGTTAAAATATGCTCTGAAAAGTCAATAAAAGTCTGAGTTTATGTTAAAATACGCTCTGAAAAGTCACCAAAAGTCTGCGTTTATGTTAAAATATGCTCTGAAAAGTCACCAAAAGTCTGAGTTTATGTTAAAATACGCTCTGCAAAGTCAATAAAAGTCTGAGTTTATGTTAAAATCCAAACAGAAAAATCACCAAAAGTCTGAGCTTGTCTTAAAATCCAAACAGAAAAGTCACCAAAAGTCTGAGTTTATGTTAAAATACGCTCTGAAAAGTCACCAAAAGTCTCTCTGTTTGTGGCTTTAACACTGAATCTAACATTAGATTTGAAGCCAGGTTAAATCAGAAACCAATACTTCAAATTAAATTTGTGGGGGTTCTTTGTTTTCCAAGTTATTTACATCTAATAGAATTTATACAATGAATTGTGTTTTACAAAAACCTATGGCGCAACACATTAGTAGAAATATGAGAAACAGCACCAGAAATAGCACTAAAAACAGAAACATACGGCTGTGGCACCTAGTGGGCAAATAAAACCCACAGTTACCACACTGCCCTCTATAAGCCTCTGTTCTAAACACATACTGCAGTAACACAAAAGCAGTTAGAAATATCTCATCATTAACCAACACAAATACACAATGCATATAATAATACATTCATATTTCATGGAACTAAGAACATCATGATTGATCAGCTTGGGTCAAGATGGTGCCAGTGTGTGTGGCAGCTTGTCTCTCACTGTCAGTTTTGTTGATGATTTTATTGTAGTTCACCCTCGGCACTCAACAAATCAAGTCGCTGCTCATGTATGATGGACAAACACTGCTGGAGCTTCGTTTCTCTGCTAAAGATGGAGTTACGCCCGCTGGGGGCTGGAGTGCAGCTTATAGGGGGGGCTCCAAGCCAAACAGGTTGGGAACCACTGCTCTAACTGTCGGTACTCCTCAGCACAGTACACGGACATAAAGTGGATTTTTAATGCAAATAACAAATAATTTACCACCCTGTCACTATATTTCATAATTCAGTCTTTCATAGCACGGTATTATTTACATTTTCTTACTGTCCCACAGTAACCAGTAACCCTTTGTTCTGTTCCCACCACTTCCAGTATCTTGCCCTTTGACCTCAAAACTACCCCCAATACAACAATAACAATACGCCCCCTGCTGTCCAAAATGACAATCAGCAGAAGAGTCACAAACAGGGATTTCAGTGGTTTTCAGGATATTTACTTGCCTCTGTTTACCACCTGGTTACACCTGTATTAAAATTCAGGCCCAACAGCAGGAACTTTATGCATTTGGACACATTATGAGTCAAGACTGAAGTTTCCAGTGATTTTGTGCAGAACTTTAATTAGTTTTGGGCAAATTTTGTCATTTTGGTTGAATTTTAAGCTTTTAAGTCATTTCAGACATTTTCAAGCCAGTTTTTATCATTTTGAGCAGGTCATGATACATTTTGGTTATGAGACAAATATTTTTAACTTGTTTTGGACAAATTTTGAGCTTTTATGTCATTTCAGACATATTTAAGTCAGTTTTTATGTTTTGAGGAATTTTGTACAATATTTTAAGTTGTTTTTGACAAATTTTGATTTTTTTTAGTCTTTTCAAAGAATTTCAAGTCAGTTTTTTATCTTGCTTTGAGGTATTTTGCACAATATTGTAACTTGTTTAGACAAATTTCGAGCTTTTGAGTCATTTCAGAGTCAGTTTTTATTGTTTTTGAGCAGGTTTTGAGGCATTTTGCATGATGTTTTAACTTATTTTGAACACATTTGCCCTCATTTCTGTCTCCTTTTATTCCTTTTCTCTCTGCAGCAGATAATTTAATGAAATACTGGAAAAAAACATCCCATAGAACAAAAGCAAAGGACCCTAAAAACTGTGTTAAAACCCCTACTAGAAACCAAACAGATACCACAGGAAGCATAAAACCATCTGATACCCACAGCCAACGTTACCCCCCCCAGATATATGGAACACCCAAAATACACAAAAATACACTGCACTGCACCCCATAGTGGACAGCATCAGATCAGTCACCTACAACCTTTATAAAGCTCTGGTAGAAATCATCAAACCCCTCCTTGGTACATCACAACATCACTGCAAGAACTCCAAACAACTGGACAAGAACTAAACCATATCACAATAGAAAAAGAGGAGATATTCATATGACATGACGTAGTTTCATTCATCACTAAAACCCCGTAGACGTCACATTACACATCGTACAGGAACGACTCATGAAGGACAGGACACTGAAAAAACACACAAACCTCCCAGTAGACGACATCATCACATTACTCCGGTTTATTGCCAAATCCCCCTATTTTCAGTTGAAAGGAATAATCTACAGTCAGAAACCAGGTTTAGCAATGACACATCTGACCAGGTCATCATTGTAAAGGAGAAACTGTTCTCATCTGATCTTACCTGGTAAAATAAAGTTGAAAAAAAGATCCACTTTCAGCCATAATGAGTAACTTTTTCATGGAGGACCTGGAAACCAAAGCCATCCCCGCTTTGCAGACCCACACTCTGGAGAAGATACGTCCACGACATCCTGGAAATAATAAAATCTGGACACACACAAGAACTCACTGATCATCTGAACAACATGGACGACACGGGAAACATACAATCCACACAGGAAGAGGAAATAAACCAGACCATTTCATTCCTGGACATGAACATTCACCACAGAGAAGACAGCAGCATCAAAATAACAGTTTACAGGAAACCCACACACACGGACCAGAACCTCCTCTGGACATCAGAACATCCACAGAACACAAACTACCAGTTAGAACACTATTAGAACGGACCAGAACCTCCTCTGGACATCAGAACATCCACAGAACACAAACTACCAGTTAGAACACTATTAGAACGGACCAGAACCTCCTCTGGACATCAGAACATCCACAGAACACAAACTACCAGTTAGAACACTATTAGAACGGACCAGAACCTCCTCTGGACATCAGAACATCCACAGAACACAAATTACCAGTTAGAACACTATTAGAACGGACCAGAACCTCCTCTGGACATCAGAACATCCACAGAACACAAACTACCAGTTAGAACACTATTAGAACAGACCAGCATCATAACCGATGATAAAGACAGACAGGAGGAGGAAAAACACATCAGAACTCACTCACACACTACCAATATCCCATATGGGCCATAAACAAAGGAAAACAACAAGCCAAAAACAAAGAGAAAAAACTAAAACAAACAAAAACAAAACATACACAAAAACCAGACAATTAAAATAAAGACATAATCAGCATTCCATATATCTGAGGGACAACAGAACCCATACATCCCATAATGAGAAAACACGCCATCAACACGTTCTCTGACGCTCTGAAGAAGACTGCAGATGCAGCAGAAACATGTCAGCAAGATAAAACCATCCTTTCCTTATTGAGTTGTCGGATTAAAAGTAATGCTATTCTATAGATCATTTAAAAGGTTCAAACTGAGTTCATCACCAGACAGAAACTACTTTAAACTCCCACTAAATGGACTAGATGGCTTCATGTTTGTTTCTAGAGAACCACACCAGACAGGAAGGAACTGTAGCCATCAGTTAAACGTCATTATCTACACCTGATTAGACACAAACCAAATCAGAACACATCAAACACAAAAACATCTCAAACACACAAGTCCATTTAGTCAACAGAAGCAGAAAAGACAGATTCTATTTCAGTGTCCTGATGGTGACACTAAAAGCTTCTTAATTAAAGAAGGAAAAAATCCAAATAATGTCAGTTCAAGAAATGATGGGTTCATTTCAGTTCAGTTTGAAGGTTTGGGTGAGTTAATGTGAGGAGTGGGAGTATAAAGGAGTGTAAATTAGTGTAGGTGAGGAGCTGAGGAGGGCAGGAGAGGCTAATGTGAGGATTATGCAGCCTAAAGTCTGGAGATTTGGACAGAAAAAAACACTGAACTTACCTCCACCAGGGTCCAACAGAAGGTGCAGACATCCCAACAGCTGAAGAGGTGGAATCTCCTGTCCTGGGATCAGTTCATATCCAGCAGGTGGTTCAAGAGCAGGAAAAAGCTGCTTCTGGATTCTAAATCTACTCCGTTTATTCCAGACTGCTCACTTTACTTTAGTATATCACACTTTAGAAGAGAACTGACCACAATCTGGGAAGTTCCTCCTGAAATCTCCTGGTTCCTCCCAGTGCTCTCACTCATCTCCTTTGTTCTCCAGGCTTCTTTCATTAGCAGCAGCTCACAGGCGTATCTGCTTCATGACATCACTTCCTCCCTGCACTTCCTGCCAGGTAGAAATAAAAGTCTATTCTGTCCATTTTCTTTCTGTTGCAAAGTTTCCTGCATTTCCTGCAGTTGATTTATTCATTTTTAAAAGGTCTAAAGAGGCTACAGTGGAGAAAAAAGTCATTTTCTCCTTCAGAATCATGTTTCTTGTGTCATACAGGTTCTGAATTATTCTGCACATGTTCAGAAGGTTAGAGAGTCTAAACATATGACCAATAAGAACGCTGTAGAAGATCCACTGTCCAGTTCTCTGGTGAATCTAATGAAATATCTAACAGCTCACACTGAATCTTCCTGTGTTTTAGTTCTCCTCAGTGTCCTGCTGTTCCTGACAATGATGCATTCAGCTCCCTACCCTTATTATTCCTTATTGGCCCTGAAGAAATGCAGCACATTAGAGGAAAGGCTGACAAAGCACACAAGGTCAGTTACTGAGCATATGAACCAGAGAACTCGAAGTAGATGAGTGTCTTTGGTTCTATTTCCTGGTAAGTGATTCCACCGACATGAAGAAGCTCCATGAACGGATTCATTAAAGCTCCATGAACTGATTCATTAAAGCTCCATTTTGTACATATTTCTGGTAGTTTTATCTGTGTGTGTGTGTGTGTGTGTGTGTGTGCGTGCGTGCGTGCGTGCGTGCGTGTGTGTGTAGCAGGTTGCTGATGTTAGTCACTTCCTGCATGATTTCCTCCGTGCTTGCAGCGGCTGCTCTGTCGATAAGACGTGATCGATTGTGATCAATAAGATGGATCTGCTGTCAGAGCAAAGACGTTGCTAATGACTTCAGGGAGGTTTCACTGTCTGAGGTAAGAAAATTCAGCCTAAACTTCACACAGACTGTCTGAGTGTGCAAAATGAAAGTGAAACAGATGGCGAGGGAAGACGACCGAACTGAGCAGATGGTAAAGGGTTGGGAACCCTAACCCTATCAACAGCGTGTTCGCTTATAGTTTTGTAGTTCTAGAGATTTAAAGCAGTCGAAGTAAAAGTAAAACAAGCAGCAGCAGCAGCAGCGGCGGGATTCCCCTGCAGGCTGATCTCATTCATCTGTCACATGCAGACCCTTCACCCTGCAGTTATGACACTCCGTTGATCAGGACCGTTATTGTTCAATAATCGATAATCATTACGTGCGTCGTTACCACATGCGACGTATTCCGTCCGATTGCGCGTGATCAGGGTTTCGGTTCCCACAGTTTTCCGTCAATTACCTCCGGTAACCTCCGAGGAGGCTGGAGGCTGGAAGCAGAGGCGAGGCGACCCTCCACAGCTCCACATTCAGGCGGGTTTCATCTCAGCGCTGTCCGTGGATCATAGATACCCATTAGTCTTCAAATAATGCTGAATTCATTTCAGTAGTGGGAGGAAATTAGATGAAATAGTTTTAATTATGTTGTGATGTAGCGTTTTTATTTTCAGAACAAAATTAATGTGTTTTTGTGAGTATATATTTTTTTCTTACTGTTTACATGAGGGTTATTTGGAGAAAACGTATGGTATTATTTGTCTTAAAGGCTGACTAGCTGACCTTGTGTTAAACCAGCAACAGCTAAGCACCCCCTCAGAAACTGAATCTATCTCTCTCTGATTGGTACATGCACCCCCTATATATAACAGCATATACAATATATATACAATATATATATGTATAATTTATATACAATCAGCCACAACATTATAACCACTGACGGGTGAAGTGGATAACATCGATAACATCGATAACATCGATAACATTGATCATCTTGTTATAATGCAATGTTCTGCTGGGAAACCTTGAGATGTTTGACATGCAAATAAGGGACTTCATTATATTCATTATATATAGTATATTAGTATATACACCGATCAGGCATAACATTATGACCACCTGCCTAATATTGTGTTGGTCCCACTCATGTGGTCAAAAATGATCTGAATCATTGAGTCTGGACCAGAGGACCTCTCAGGGTGTCCTATGGGGTCTGGACCAGGACGTTGGCAGTGGATCCTTCTGGAGTTCCTTCTGGGTTGTGCAGTGGGGCCTCTGGGAATCTAACTTGTTCCACTGCATCCTGTTGATGCTTGATCAAAATGGGGTCTAGGAAGTTTGGAGGTCAAATGAACATTTTGGTCGATCATCATGTTCCTCAAGATGTTCCTGATTGTTTGATGTTTTTGCGATGTGGTGGGATGCATTTTCCTGTGGGGGTAGGCTAGTGACATTTAGAATTTGCATTTGCATGAAGGAGTGTTCTTGTTCTGGGACAATCTTTATTTGGGTTTCTAAGTCTCATCAACACTCATGCCAAAATTCAAGGTTTTCCAGCAGAACACCACATAGTACCAATATGATCAATGTTAGTCACTTCACCTGTCAGTGGTCATAATGTTGAGGCTCATCTGCGTATATATGTAAATATAAATACAGACACATACTATTGAACTAAAATGTAGAAATGAGCTATAGTTTTTCAGCCAACAGCAGCACTTGCACAATGTCACGGTGACTACATGATGATATTATGATATAATAATATCTGAAAGGAAGCCAATCCTCCAAGATGAGTACTGGGATGTACAGTCATTTTGTAACTGCGTTCAACAGCCTCTGCATTCATCACGTTATGCAAACTGGCCCAAAAATGATCTCCACATACAATCACTGGAAGAGTAGCAGTAGCAGCAGCTTTAAAACTATAAATACATTTTTCTAACTCTGAAACATTTCTTATTTAAAAAAAAATGATGTATTGGTTCAACAAAATTTTTGAAGTCATGATGTGTGTAGTTTGCAGTATGATTATTTCAGAATAATTTTAGTGATGATATCAATTGATCTGATTGTTTCAGCTGCAGCTTATTGACAGCAAGTTTAAAAAATCGAAAAGAAAAAATATTTGGAAAACATCTGTCCAAATCTTTGAAATCACCTGTACAATCTGTCTGCCCTGGCATCCTACAGACTGATGGCGACACGAGATACAAATGTGAGAAGATCTCGAGAGTCCAGTTTGCAGTCTGAGGAGTCCATGAGGGCATTGGAGGAGTTGAGGCTGCTGTCAGAGGAGCCCAGGATGAAGTCAACGGGCCCCATGGTTTCCTGGGAGTCAGAGCTGGCCTCCGTCCAGCACTCTTTAAAGTTTGTGTTGAAGCTGAAGGAGGAGTTTATTTGTCCCATCTGCAGAGGAGTCGTGCTCAACCCCCAACAGAACTCCTGTGGACACATCTACTGTTTCCACTGCCTCCAAGAGCTGCTGTAAGAGCCCGTCCACCTTTAAAGCACCTGAGAGCACACTTGAGCTGACACAGTCCACCTTAAGTCAAAGTCAAAGTCAAAGTCAGCTTTATTGTCAGTTCGTCAATATGTACATGACATACCAAGAATCGAAATTTCGTTACTCTCTCTTCGTGCAACAGTAGACATTAAATAAAGATTTAGAAAATAAGATATTAAAGGGCAAAAAAAAGAACAAAGGAAGCAAAACTAGAGCCGAGCAACAACTAAGAACTAAGAAAAGCAGAGCTGAGTGAAATGTAAACATGACCATGAGATAAAGTGACGGATTTAGTGCAGAATACTCAGAATAGTGCAAATAAGTAACAGTCCAAGAAGTGCAAATATGCTTGATGGTTGAATGTGCTATTTCAGTGCAGATCAGAGGTTATTGACCAGAGTTTGTGTATGCGGGGGAAGGGGGTGGTAGAGAGGGCAGAGAGGAGAGAGAGTTCAGCTTCCTGACAGCCTGGTGGATGAAGCTGTTGCTCAGTCGGCTGGTCCTGGTCCTCAGACTCTTCAGTCTCCTCCCTGATGGCAGCAGGCTGAAGAGGTTGTGGGACGGGTGTGTGGGGTCTCCTGCAATGCTTAGTGCTTTGCGAGTGAGGCGGGTGCTGTAGATGTCCTGGAGTGAGGGGAGAGAGACACCCACAATCCTTTCTTCTGCTTTCACGACGCGCTGGAGGGTCCTGCAGCAGGACGTGGTGCAGGAGTCGTACCACGCTGTGATGCTGCTGGACAGGATGCTCTCCATGGTGCCTCTGTAGAAGGTGGACATGATGGGGGCCGGGGCACTGGCTCTGCTCAGCTTACGCAGGAAGTAGAGACGTTGTTGTGCCTTCCTGACCAGTGATGTTGTGTTTCTTGTCCAGGAGAGATTTTCTGAGACATACACACCCAGGAACTTGGTGCTGCTCACCCTCTCCACAGCCGCACCGTTGATGTTGAGAGGAGCATGCTGGGTGTGTCCTCTCCTGAAGTCATCAACGATCTCCTTTGTCTTCTCCACGTTCAGAGAGAGGTTGTTGCTGCTGCACCACCTGGCCAGGTTGCTCACCTCACTCCTGTATTGTTTCTCATCCCTGTTACTGATGAGACCCACCACAGTTGTGTCATCCGCAAACTTCATAAAAGATTGGAGCTGTGAGCTGGAGTGCAGTCATGGGTCAGCAGGGTGAAGAGTAGGGGGCTCAGCACACATCCTTGGGGGGCCCCCGTGTTCAGGATGATGGTGCTCGATGTCTTGCTGCCGACCTGTACTGCCTGTGGTCTCCCTGTCAGGAAGTCCAGTAGCCAGTTGCACAGTGAGGTGTTGAGTCCAAGCTGGTCTAGTTTGTGGATGAGCTGCTGGGGGATGATGGTGTTGAATGCTGAACTAAAGTCTATGAACAGCATTCTAACATAAGAGTCCTTGTTTTCCAGGTGTGTGAGGGCTGAGTGGAGTGCAGTGGAGATTGCATCATCGGTTGAGCGGTTGGTCCGATATGCAAACTAGTAGGGGTCCAGGGTGGGTGGGAGGAGGGATTTGATGTGGTGCATGACTAGCACCAAGTTCACTCCCATCCTATCAGGATGGGAGTGAGTGCAACTGGGCGGTAGTCGTTGAAGGAGGAGGGGGATGACTTCTTCGGTACCGGGATGATGGTGGCTGTTTTGAGGCATGTGGGGACAACAGCCTGCCTCAGAGAGATGTTAAAAATGTCTGTGAAGACATCCGTGAGTTCCCCAGCACAGTCTCTCAATACACAACCAGGAATGTTGTCAGGACCTGGAGCTTTGCAGTTGATCCTGCTGAGGGCTCTCCGGGGACAGTGACAGCACTTGGTCACTGGGAGGAGGTGTGGTCTTCTGTGCAGGGGTGCTGTTGTTTGCTTCAAAACGGCCGAAGAAGTCATTCATCTCATTCAGCAAAGATATGGTGCAGTCAGGGGTCTGCTGTGGAGGCTTGTAGTCCGTTATGGACTGTATCCCCTGCCATAGGCTCTGAGTGTCTTTGCTGTCACTAAAGTGATGAGCTACTCTCCTGGAGTACTGCCTTTTGGCCTCACTGATGCCATGAGACAGGTTGGCCCTACCTATCCTCAGGCCCGCCTCGTCTCCAGCTCTGAAGGCATTGTTTCGTACCTTCAGGAGCCTGTAAACCTGCCCTGTCAGCCACGGCTTCTGATTAGCCCGAACAGTGACGATCTTGGTGGCTGTCACATCATCAATGCACTTGGTGATGTAGGCAGTGACAGTCTCTGTGTACTGCTGGAGGTCTGTAGTGTTATTGTAGGTGGCAGCTTGTTTAAATACATCCCAGACTGTGGTGTTGAAACAGTCCTGAAGTGCCTCTGAAGACCCTTCTGGCCACACACGTACCTGTTTCCGAACTGGTTTGATGGTTTTAACCAGTGGTCTGTATGCTGGAATTAGCATAACAGTAATGTGGTCTGAGGCACCAAGGTGTGGCAGGGGAAAGGCCTTGTAGGCTCTTCTCTGGGTAGTATAAACAAGATCCAGTATGTTGTCTCCCCGGGTAGGAAAGTCTATGTGCTGATGCATGTTGGAAAACATGGCCTTTGGATCCGCATGTTTAAAGTCCCCAGCCAGGATCAGAAAAGCATCCGGATGGGCCGTCTGCTGCTCACTGATGTGGTGGTACAGTTCATTCAGTGCTTCCCCCCTGCTGTTGCTGTTGTACAGAGCAACGTACTTGTTGACGTACACAGCAACAAGCAGTATGGCTGTGAGTTCCCTGGGTTGGTAAAATGGACAGCACTTCGTGATCATAAACTCCACAAGGCTCGAGCAGTGACTGTACACTACAACAGCGTCACGGCACCAGGCGTTGTTAATGTAAACACAGAGCCTGCCGCCGCGGGTCTTACCTCCCTCGACGAGAGCTCTGTCTGCTCTGTAGCATGTTAGCCGGTCGAGCTGAATGGCACAGTCTGGGACGCTGTTGTTAAGCCATGTTTCAGTGAACACAAACACACAGCACTCTCTCACTGTTCTCATGGTCGAGCGAATCAGTCGGATAAAACACAGTATGGAAACACTGGGGCTTCTTGGTGTGACCTCCAGTCTGTTTTGTTTTTCAGGGAAAGTTCATCACCTTCCAGCCCAGTTTGCCCAGTGGACAGAGCAGTGATCACACCAGCTGAGGTCAGATACATTACAGCTGGAAACTTGCACTTGCTGAAACACACAATTAACACAACGTTGACACTTTATCTCCGGTCAAGTTGATATTGAACTTAAAATCAAACAACTGCTTGTTTCAACATCCCGCAGTTACAGAGCAACATGGTCATTTTTAGTGGTGTTTGTACCAAATCTTCACTCTCTGTTAGGTCTACTTTTGGTCTCCACCAGCTGCTAAAGTAAATCTGTAGTCATCCACTATGCTCACTATAGTTAGCTTTTTTCCCCTCTAAAAACTGGCTGCTATGACCAAAAATGACACTATGAGAGCACCGACTGGGAACCTAAACGGTAAAACTGTGAAGTGGACATATAAATAGTGCACTGAAACTCACTGTAAAGTTCAGAAGGCTGAGGAGTGCTGCAGAGAAAAACTATTTTGGTTTGTGACTGCAGAGAAAACACAGGTGTAATTGATAACAGTGGCATTCCATTCAGTTGAGCTAGTTTCAAGACTCTTGTAAAATGAATCAAAATAAACAGCAGGTTGTGTGTTCATGGTAATGGAGAAATGTAATGCCCAATGCTTACAGTGCTGCTCACTGATATGTTTCAATAGATTTTGTATAACAATGAAGCTCCGTCTTACAGAGCAGTCACACACAGTTGTTAGTTTGACTCTGCACAATGGAACTGTTAAAGTTTTCAAACATGTTTTCTTCCTACAGGTGTTCCAGGACAACTGCTGCAAGCGAGAAATCTCCAGTTTAGAAGTGTACTGCACTAACTCTCCAGCATGCACCTCTGTCCTCACATTAAACCATCTGCAGGTAGACTCCACAAACCAAAAGCTCAGTCTGACAACTCATGTTTGATGGACTGTGTGTGTGCACGTTGAATTCATAATATATGAAGTGATACAAGGGGGATTTCAAGTCTTAATTGCAACCACCTGTAATTCAAAACCTGCATGACAACAAAGGTCTGTATTTAAACCTCAGACCTAGCCAAGCTGTTTTGTGTTTCATTCTAACCAAACAGAGGAAAAAAAAGAGTATGCTTTGTTTAAGTCATAGACATGTAAATGCAGTCCCTACTGTGTTAAAACAATATATCAGCTGCACGAGTTGAAAGGCTACTAACGCCACCTCTCTCTACTAACTCAAACGAGCCTGACAGAAGCTGAGCAATGGAAAAAGAAACAGACAGGGTCACACGGTAGGCACAATCAAGACAGCAAAAACTGATTCTTATACTTGGTGTAAATGCAAAGACCAATAGATTGTACACCGAGCAGCCACAACATTAAAACCACTGACAGGAGAAGTGAATTACATTGATCATATTGGTACTATGTGATGTTCTGCTGGAAAATCTTAGATTTTGGAGTCCGTGTTGATGAGACTTAGACACCCAGATAAAGGTTGTCCCAGAACAAGAACACTCCTTCATGCAAATAGAAACTCCACACGTCACTGGTCTACCCCTGCAGGAAAATGCATCCCACCACATCGCAAAAACATCAAACAATCAGGAACATCTTGAGGAACATGATGATCGACCAAAATGTTCATTTGACCTCCAAACTTCCTAGACCCCATTTTGATCAAGCATCAACAGGATGCAGTGGAACAAGTTAGATTCCCAGAGGCCCCACTACACAACCCAGAAGGAACTCCAGAAGGATCCACTGCCCACGTCCTGGTCCAGACCCCATAGGACACCCTGTGAGGTCCTCTGGTCCAGGACCAATGATTCAGATCATTTTTGACCACATAAGTGGGACCAACACAATATTAGGCAGGTGGTCATAAGGTTATGCCTGATCGGTGTATGTTTTTATCTGGCTACAGAACATATGAGGTCTTCATGTATTCCCATGAGGTTTAGATAAGAGCTCTGCAGGACGTTATGATCTGTTGCAGGTCTACCTGACTCTAGCTGGAAGTTTGGAGTTGCTGTCAGGCTGCAGAATAAATGCCTGATAGTGTTCATATCTTAATCTTAACATATAAACTGTCTAAAACTTTTGCACAAGACTGTACAGTCATAAATTGTGACTCCAGCCTGCTAACTCATACACAGCCCATGTGTTCAGGCTAATAAATAACACATAGTAATCTGACCCTCTGTGCACTCCTACTACATGGACTAACGGTTATAGAATAATAGATGGATAAATCTAAACCCAGTGAGCCACCGTACAAAAATAGATATGTATTGTTTAAATACATACTGTTTGATTGACCTCTGTGGCAGTGGCAGCATCTCATGAAGCTCTGAGACTGTGAGTTTGTCTCCACCTTATTGTATCTTTTCAATTTCGGCAGGAGCACCTGAGGTCGTGTCAGTATGAGCAGCTGCAGTGCACCAACCCAGGCTGCAGGATGGTGCTACAGAGGAGGTACCTGCACGAACACCTGACCAACACCTGTCCTCACCGCAGCGAGCCCTGCCCACGCTGCAGACAGCTGCTCCAGTTCAGTCTCATCCAGGTAATGTTCATCCAAACAGTGTGGAGCCAGCCTGACCACACATGTAGCAGTGATCCTTTGAGCCTTTTCCTTAGCGTCCCCTCTGAATATGGTGGTCCAGATAAAGCCTGAATTCTCAGCCTTTATGTAAACAAGGCTGAGAATTCAAGCATTTATGTCACCTCTGTATAATTTTTTTAAAGGTTTAGACCTTTCCTTGGTTCAGCTATCTCCGGACAGGCTAGTTGTTTGGTGCGAGTACAGAAAGATTTCTGATTTCAAACCATGTTCTGTTGCTTCATTTCTGAACAGGATTTTTACCCCCAAATTGTCACTCAAGAAATGAATAGGGGAAATTAAATTGAATGCACCGTGATGCTTTGCCTTCCTAATTTTAACTGACGTTTCCACTCAAAAGAGCGCACATAATGATGTGGTGATGAGTTTCTGGTGATCTGTGCTCAATAGGATCACATGCAGAGCTCATGTCCAGAGGTGGAGGTGGACTGTCCCAACGGCTGCTCCCAGAAGATCCCTAGACACAAGGTGAGCTCATCCTCTGAGTCACATCATGAACTTGTAGAAGACAGTAATCTGCTGACTGAGTGTTGCCTTTCCCACCAACCAGCTCTGGTCCATGAGCTGAACTACGAAGACAGATTAATGGCTTAGTGAGGTATATTGAACCCAGAGTCAGACTTTTCAGCCTCACAAAGTGTCACCACTCTCTTTTAACCTGGGTGGTAACTGTTTCTACACAACTAACCTGCGCCAGTGGAGGTTCTAGTCAGAGTGTGGGGTTTAAATCTCTTTTCCTTTCATCAGGTCTTTTGCTGACCGTTGTCTGTGAGTCATACAGATTCTCAGCTGCGAGAGTAAGTTATATCTGCAAACCCGTTGAGCTGTAAGTTAATAATCCCACTAGGAGGAAACCGGTTGCCACGGGAACCTACATGCATTCATTTGGTAATGCAGGAAATGCATCAACATATTTTATGTTTGTTTCTGATTTGCTGTCCAGCCTTTACTCTGCTGGTACTGCAGCTAATAGAACACTAATTAGAAAATTACACCCATTTAACCGCTAATCAAGATTTACATGAAGGGGATTTCTCTAACGTAGTAGATCCCCGCACAAGCCAAGTCTCCTGCATCTATACTGAAGGATGATGCTCCTCACTTCCTTTTCTTTGCACTATTTAGTATCACTGTTCCATCCAGATCAAATGCTTAAGCACGGCACTGTGACCTGGCAGCAGCTTCATCTGAAATAAAAGGATATTAGATGGAGAAAAAAAAACAGCCAAAGAAGCCGCTTCCTGCGTCAAAATGAAGGAGCTGACTCTTACAGTCCTCAACTTCTATACACTATCTATTATCACTATCTATTATTATCTACTATTTCTATATGCTTAATCCTCCATAGGGTCACAGGGGTGTTTGGAAACATTCAAGCATTGAAAAGACATAGCTGTAACACTTCAAGTTAATGTTAAAGCTCTTTTCCCATTCAGTGCAGTGCTTCTTACCAAAGCATAGTTCCTGTATGTTCCATGTTAGCTAACCCTAACCCAATGTCAAGGACACTTCCTTCCTCATACTTCAAACTTTGGTTGCATTTCAAATCACTTACATTTCTTTTTACTTTCAGTATGTACTGCAGCCGAACGCACACAGTATGTACAGTTTAATGCAGTATGCATACAATTGGGACATACTGCTTTGTCATGAAAATGCGCCTACAACTTTGACCATTGCAGTTTGTGGTGTGTCGAGAGCTGTCATCTGTCTGTGTGCTCTCAGTGGGTTAAGCTTGTTTATGCTCTCATGAGACGACGTCACGACATATGTGACGTAGCTGCACAGAGGATTGTGGGTCAGAATGGCTAAAAAAAGCATGCTGGCTTGTACACTGCAAAATGAGACCGGATGTGTTTGTTGGCACATACGAGGGTTTCTTTGCACATTACTGCCACCTGCCTGCAGTTATTTTTTACTGTACTTGCGTCAAGGTCTGACAGTCTGGACCAGGGGTGTCAAACTCATTTTAGTTCAGGGGCCACTTGCAGCCTAATTTGATCCCACGGTCGGACCAGGGAAATCATAGAATAATAATGTAGTACAATCTTGAAAATGTTAACATCTTTTTGCTAAACATCATGAACAACCTGAAATTTCTCAAGAAAAACCTGTGAAATTTCAACATTACGCCTCAGTTTATCGTTTACACATTACAACTTCCGGATCGGGCTGCACAGTGTCGGTTTGCATCCCGGCCTTTCCAGGATTTTTCTGCATGGAGTTTCCATCTCTCTGTGAATGCGTGGGTGGTTTTCTCCAGGTTCTCCAGCTTCCTGCCACAGTCCAAAAACATGCCAAGGTTCATTGGTGATTCTAAATATTATACTCACATTCATACGAATGTCAGTGTGATTGTTTGTCTCTATGTGTAGCCCTGTGATAGACTGGTGACCTGTCCAGGGTGTCGCCTGCCTTCATCCCAAGTCAGCTGGGATAGACTCCAGCCCCCCACGGCGTAAAGATAATGGATGGATGGAACTTCCAGATCACAGTTTATCTATAAAGTCACAAAACTTTTAGTCATATGGAACTGAACAATTTAGTTATTGTCATATATCATTCAATTATGATCAAAACAACTTGTCAAGGTCTAGAAATTACTTTAAATTTACGGTTTTACAAATGTACAATTTGCAGTTAATGTCTTCTCTGTAATTTTAACACTCTGTAAAGTCATCCCACGGGCCAGATTGGATGTGCTATTGGATGTGCTGGCTGACCGCTTTTGACCCACGGGCCGTATTTTTCACATCTCTGGTCTAGGCGCTGCATTATGTCTCTCTGTCAGAGAGGTAACATTCAGATCAGCCCTTGTCATTCAAGGAGAGCAGCTTCACAGACGCTTCATGACATATAAAAGCTGAAATCAGCTAAAACTGGTCTAATAAACCAGACGCTCATTTTTGATCTCGTTAAAACAAACGTTGTTTTCTCGCAATGAATTACTAATTTTTGAGGGATTGTCCTTCTGTTTACTGGGTTTCTGTTACAAATAACAAATAACTCACAATCCTAAAATCAGAAAATAGAATTGCAAACACGGCTGTTCTCGGCTTCTGTTAAAGGATCGGTTAAAGAGTATGAAATTGTGTGTACTCTTATTTGCATTTAAATGTTCAGCTTATTCGTCCAGTTTATGCACACGCCAAACAAACACAGGAGCCCGCTAATTCAAAACTGCACCACAGCGCTAGTAGAAATACAAAACACTCCACAGGTTACCTTTAGCTTTCTGATTGCATTATTGATTATTGATTGTGATTATAGTTCAACAGCTGCTGTGTTCATAACAAGTGTCTTAACTGAACAATCAATGTCATGTACTCCTCAAAACATCTAGTAAAACGATTGTGTAAAATGTTTGCAGTGATTACGTTTTTGTTTTGTGTTTTCTTCCAGCTAACGGAGCACAGAGACTCGTGTCCTGAGGTTCACACTGACTGCTCCTATAAGAAGTTTGGTTGCTCTGTGCAGGTGATCATCAACCAGTGAATCAACAAAACACCCAGCAGGGACATTTGTGATCAGCTGATGTCTGTGTTTTCTTCTGTGTTCATTACCTGACGTGTTTTACGTCCTGCAGGGTACCAGAGGGAACGTAAGGTTGCATGAAGACACTGCTGTTAATCATCACATGCTGTTGGTCCTGAGGAGCAATGCACATCTGGAGCAGCAGGTACATCTGAAAACAGCATCCAACTAGCATTTGTAATAATTATAACCTATCATTGCTGCAGTGGCATGCAACTAATAATTATTTACTGTACTAAACAATTAATTGTTTGGTTTGTAAAAATGTTGATCAATGTTCCTCAAAGCCTTAGATGATGTCCTCAAATGCGCTTTGTCCACACTTCAAAGCAGAATATTATACCACAATAACATACAAAATATGAGCATTAACATAACATTTCTTGTCACGTTCTTGTCAGTTCTTCTCATATTATCCACATAACAGTGACATATTTTGTCTTCATTATGGCAAACCAAATATTGGGTTTTTACAAGGAGAAACTCCTCTTTCTTGAAATAGCTGATATCCCTGAGGAGAATATCAATACATTACTCAAAAACATGAACCAAATATAAGGACAAAATTACTGAAGGTTTTTAAGGTGAGGAATGCATGTTAGTCAAGATGAAGGTTATTGGAGAAAAGAAGCTGATGGCAGAGTGGGCTGAGGAGTGAGTGTGAGCAGCAAAATGAGTGATAACAAGCTGGAGGTTGCTGGGAAATGAGTTGTTTTGCGAGCGGGCTAGTTAGAGGTTGGTCAAGTGAATATAGTGGGTCAGAAGCACCAAGGAGAGCAGGAATAGTCCAAAGTCACAAAACACACAAGGAATAAAATAAGACAGCTCAATGCAAAGAGGCCAAAGAGCCTGACTAACTGACTGATTTGACATAGAGTAGCAAAGTGTTCTGCAAACAGAAACACGAGAGCACAGGAGACACCAGCATAATGAGCACAGAAAGTCTGAGTCTAACCCTTTCTTTGAAAGTTGATAAGTACCTTCATCATACCCGTTAACTCTGATGGAGGTTTTAGTTTTGTCAGAAAGGAAGCCTGGCTATGTTGAACTTGCTTCGTAATACAGCACTCAGGGAAGCACAAGGGAGAGGCGACACTGAGTTACATCGGACAAAAAATGTGACAATATTTCGATGAAGTGTCGTCTAGCTGTCCTTTATTTATATTTTTCCTCACTGTGGCCTCATTTTTCATTGTACTATGTACAATGGGTTAGGGTTAGGGTTTGGGGTCCAGAGAGTCTAACAATCACACTTTATATAGGAGCCACAGGTTTCTTTCTTTGCATATATTTGCGACTATAAACCCGGTGTTTACCTCAAACTGTTGTCTCCCCATTCAGGTGGAGGTTCTCCAGGAGGAGGCGCTGCTGAGACAGCGAGAAGTTCACTCAGACAGTTTGCTGATCGCTGGTCTGCAGAATGGAATCAGGCCACTGCTGCAGCAGAGCAACAGCCATGAACACAGCATCTCTACAGCTCAGGTTAGTTCAGTTTAAATGGGATATTGAGCAACGTTTGAGGAGAGGTTAGGTTGAGCGTCCTGTTTTGACTTTCTGCCTCCTAATTCCTGTACCTTCATGTCTCCATCACCCAGTTCCTGCCGATTAATCGTGAGGTTTACACTTTTCTGTAGTCATGAAGCTAAATACTCATTTAATGACACTTACAGATGCATTTTTTTTTTTAAAGGGAAGAGTCTGAGGTGTGTACCATGACTAAGGATTAACTTGTGGGTTTCTGTATCAGGTAGCTGGCTCACTTTTAACTGAGATAGATCACCATGGCAATTGTAGCATGCTGCAGACAGTTAACTTCAGACAACCAAAACCTGCAAACAGCTTTACTACTGAGCAGTCAGTGTCTCCATCCCTACAGAGTCTTGACAGGGACACAAGAGTTTACAACAAAGAGTAACAGATCAGTTAATCTGTCGGGCTGCTCTGAGTTTCCTTGTGTTGCTCTGGTTTTGAAACGGAGCTCTGAACAAATATACTGATACAGAATGCTGATAACAGCTGCACTTCAGATGTACAAATGTGCTCCCTACGTGTCCTCGTCCCCCTGCTGCTGAAAGGTTTGTGCTGTTGTTGCCATGCAGAGCACATCCACAGGTTTATATACAGATAAATCCACATCTACTACGTACATTGTGTCTTCTAGGGACCCATAAGATTGGATTTTGGCAGATATTTTCCAATCAATTTTGACCGATTGCCTATACTAATGTATGCACGTATTTTTTCACCTGGTTATAGAGAACATCACGTGTCTCCTGGAGTGCAATTAACATATTATTAGTTTAGTAATCTTATAAGTTTACATCTTTAGTGAAGACTATGTGGCAGATGCAGACAAAATGTACAGTGGGTTAGGGTTATTACATTATTTATTATTATTATTATTATTATTATTATTATTATTATTATTATTATTATTATTATTATTATTATTATTATTATTATTATTATTATTATTACAGGGTTAGGGTTAGTTACTTAAGCTGTAAACTTTTAGACTGACGTGTTATCTGTTTGTCGGTGCTTAATGATGTTTTATTTTCAAGCCTGGCATCATCATTGTTATTGATAGATTGATAGAAAAGAAAAAGCAAGACACTACAGAGAGCTGTATGTTCGTACACAGAATAATACTGCGATCCTCAGAGTCAGAGTAGCATTTTGAAACCATCTTACTTCTCTGTCTGTCTGTCTGTCTGTCTGAGCAGAGGACTCTGAGCAGGCAGGAGGATATCCTGTCCTCCATCCAGCTGGAGATCCAGCAGGTTTCTCGAGGACTGGGTCCCAGTCTGAAGGAGCTGGAGCAGCTCAGGAAGTCTCTGGATGCTGTGATGGAGGAAGTGTTGGCAGCCGAGGCCCTCAAAGAGCACCTGGGTAAGAGAAGCTACAAGTCTCCCTGCTTTACACTGGGTTTCTGCCCGTACTGATGTTACCTGTTTTTTTTAAGGAGAGTTTTGGTGAAACTGGGCTGCACAGTGGCTTGGTGGTTAGCACTGTCGCTTTGTGCCTTGTGGTGCATCCCAACCTTCCCAGGATCTTTTTGCATGTTCTCCTGTGCATGCGTGGGTTTTCTCCAGGTTCTCCGGCTTCCTCCCACAGTCCACAAACATGCTGAGGTTGTTTGGTAACTCTAAATATTACACTCACATTCATACGAATGTGAGTGTAATTGTTTGTCTCTATGTGTAGGTCTGTGATAGACTGTTACCTGTCCAGGGTGTCTCCTGCTTTCACCTTTAGTCAGCTGTAATAGGCTACAGCGCCCTCCAAGGCCCTAATGAGGATAAAGCGGTGTATAGTGGTCTCTTACCATATCACTTTTTATGACCTCACCGTATTGCAGATTTTTCACTATGTCGCATGAATTTGCGGATTATCGGTGTTTTTACATAGTTGTTTTTGTGGCAAGCCGCATTGAAATATGCTGCTGGAGAAAGGATATCTGCCTTTAATGCACTCTGCAGCAGGTGGATGCTTTTATTTTGACATGCAGACAGAGGAAAGGAATTTTATTCTTTAAAATTCACTGAAATGATAACATTTATCAAAACAAACACAGTCGTTTGATTTTCAAATTTTTGATCGTTTGTGAACTATTAATCTATGATCCTGGTTGGAAAATTATTCACATCTAAGCTTAAAATTACTGTGACTTGCCTGATCAATAGCCAAAACCCCCAAATTTTCTGTTCTATTAAAAATAGGGACTCTAGCAAATACTAACATTTCAGAAGATTGACAAGAGAATTTTGACGTTAACTTAAAAATGGCCTAAAGTAATATACTTCATTCGCAGGGGTTGGTTTCTGGGTGAATGAGGAAAACAGTTGGGGCCTCTACAACTCATTTTTGCCCTGGAGACCCTCAGGAGGTTGACTCAGCCTCAGACTAGTCCATAATTTCTGTTAATGTTTTTGGTATTTTTCTCATGCAGGAACTTTGGAGGAGAAGCTGAAGCATCACTCGGGTATCTTCGATCTTCATGCTACTCAGTTTAGTCTCAATAAGGAGCACCTGCAGGAGCTGGAGGTGATGTCCTATGACGGCAAACTGATCTGGAAGATTGAGGACTTCAGGAAAAGGAGGGAGGATGAGGCCAGAGGTCAGGCACCATGCCTGAGCAGCGTGCCGTTCCACACCGGACGCTGCGGCTACAAAATGGCCATGAAGACCTATCTGAACGGGGACGGGGAGGGAAGGGGGACTCACCTGTCCCTTTATGTGGTCCTGATGCCTGGAGACTTCGATGCTCTGCTGCCGTGGCCCTTCAGACAGACCGTGTCTCTGTCTGTTCTGGACCAAAGCGGCGCCGGAAACCACCGGAGTCTCAGCTTCAGACCCGACCTGACAACCAAAGGCTTCCAACAACCTGCTGCAGAGTCTGTGAGCAACATTGCTGTTGGATTTCCATGTTTTATTCCCCTCAACATTCTCGAAACTTCCCAAAACCATGTGTACATTAAAGATGACACACTGTTTGTCAAAGTGAAGGTGGATATGGCGGGATTAGACCAGCTGTAAGATTTGTTGTCACATCAGAGTCGATTTATTTCTTTGACTTGATCTGGTGGACTGCTCTGTTTTCACTGTCTCCTTTTTCTACCAAATATATCATCAAAATCATTTGTTAGAAGTTTAATGGCACAAAAAAGTAAATATTCTTGTTGAGAGTAAGATGAGACGATTGATACCACTCTCCAAAATGACAACCTGTTATTAACAGACTGTATTTTTTGCTGGGATTTACAAACAACATATATCACGTAAATAAGTGAGCTTCAGTGCTGGTTGTTAGGACTGAACCAGGCTAGCTGTTTCCCCGTTTCCAGTTCCAACATTAAGCTAAACTAGCTAGTTGGCTATAGCTTCATGTTTGCCATACAGGCATGACAGAGGTATTGATCTGAACATCTGACTGTCATGTTTTCTTGAAGTGTCAGCATCATCTCAGGGATCATTCGATGGAGGTCTGGCTGAAACTGAAGCATCTGAAGCCCAAATCCACCAAAGATTGTAGTTAAGTTATGTTTCATAATCGCAACAGCTATCTCAACATCATACCTTGATTCTGTGAGTATCAGCAATAAGTTGCATGTACTCAATGGCCTGTACGTAACCAGCTTGTAGTCTTTTAACCAGACTTTTTGCTCTTACTTGAGTAGGGTTCCTGTTGGACAGATAATTTATTGTTTTTAATTGGACAAGTTAATTTTGCTACTTTAATTAATTTATTTTTTATTTTACCAATTTGTGCTTGCTATATTAGAAGACTAGTCGGCTGGTCCCAGGTCTGCTGGAGGTCTGTTATCCTTCCACAGCCGCAGACCCCCTCTTTACTCTGACTGAGACTGACTAACCCTACTTTGACTGAAGTTTTGTACACACCACCGCATAGTACAGCATTCTGTGCTATTAAGTTAAGTGTTATGTACACACAGTTAGTAAGAACTAGCACTGCTCCTCTGTTATATTATACTTACTTAGCTGACTGTATACATTTTGGTGGCTGTTTTAACTGTCATTATTTATGTATCCTGATGAGGAGAGTGATACATGTTAAAAACTACAGACTAGTTTTATTTTAAGATTAATGCTTCAACCACGGATGGCCTTCCTCAGGGTAAAAGTGAACACACCACACCTGTATGATTGATAACACATCTGCTCATTATCTCCTAATCATCCTAGATGGGAATCCTGGGAATGAAAAAAACTCTTCTATAACATTAGTACAGTATAAGGACACTGTCACAATGTTGACACCCTTCAGATTTCTTATTGTCCTAAAGAAGCTTGGCCTGCACATAGTATACGAAACAAGCGACCATGCCCCTGTGCAGTATCCCTTAGATATCAATAATGCATACCTCTTGACAATTGCATTATTTCTAAGTTGGAAATTATACTGAAAGTACAACCCCAAAGTAGAAAACCAACACAACAAAGTCAGTAAACCTATGATCGCTGACACACAAGGTAGAAACAACTGTGAGTTCCAGTGAGCACAAACATGTTTATGAAATTTTTAAAAATTTGTGCCTTTGACACCATTGCTTTTTTTTTTGACACCATTGCTGTTCTTTGGAGACCCTTACTTGGAAAAGGGTCTCCAAAGAAACTGAAAAATCTTAATGTGAGATTTCACAAAGATGGAAAAGGATACAGAAAGATCAGTGACGCAATGAAAACCGGTCAAACACACTTTCAGCAGTAATGAGGAAGTATAGAACATGCCATGGTAGCTGGAGTGGCGTTTCTCCTAAAACGGTACCACAGACTGTGCTAGCTGTGCAATCTAGACCTGAAAAACAGGGTCAGTCCTTTAGATTTGGTTCAGGGGTTATTAGTGGAAATGACAATTTCCGTGACAGCTCAGGCAGTGTGAAGGAGAGTTGATGCAACCTTTATGGCTTGTCTTCTTCAGCACAAAACTGCAAGATGAGTCTTTGCTGAAGAAATTGTGAAGAATTATTATCAAGAGAACATTCTGGTCAGCACTACCACAGTGAATGCATAGTCCTGACAGTGGAGGAGAGAGTGTGATAAAAAAGGTCTGCATTAGTGCTAAAGGTACTGAGAGAGGACCATGAATGCCTCTTCATACCGAAATACTGGCTGAAGTGATGACTCGTAGTCTGCAGAATGTCATGATTTATAGGATTTGGTTTTTGTTTTGTTAGATTCCTTCACACAGGAACATACATACAACTCTCATGAAGGAATCTCCCTCTCAGTCTTTAAGACTAAAAACCCATTAATGTGACTATATCAACTAACCCTACCAACTAATGACTGCAAAAAGAAAAAAGGGGAAAAAAATCCCATTACCTCCTGCACTGCTTGTAGACACCACGCTCCTATTATCACACTTCAACTAGTTATATGGCTCTTATCCAGATTGTTTTCTCCTGATTAGATCCTTGCTTGTGTTGTATCTCCTCTCAGATGAACGTCGCTTTGGATAAAAATGTCTGCTAAATGAAACTGTAGAATTGTGTGTTTTCCTTCTCCATGTCTCTTGTGACTCTCTGTCTTTGGACCTTTCACATTCCCTTTCTGTTACTTCCTGTTTTATTTTGAAATTGCTTTCACTTGTGTGTTTAATGTTTTAATTCCCTTATTTGTCTGTATTTCTCTCACTTTTTGACTGTACCTAGGGTTAGGGTTAGGGATAGGCTAACCCTAACCCTATTTGACCTCAGAATGAGTTATTATAGGATTCATAACAGCTTGGGCCGGTAGCTAGACTCTTCTCTAGCTATCAAGAGGCTTCAGGCTTGATGAGACAGGAAAACAGAAGCCAGTCCCTCTGTCCAATGACACAGTTTCCAAAACATATTGTTGGAGCCAAATATAATTTCTTTTGTTTTGATTGTTATGAGTATGACTCTGTGTGGGTGTCTACTCTGTTTAGTCGTCACAGGGGTTGTCCGCTGTAGGGGCATATAAAATGCACGCTGTTGCATATATACCTGCTAATGGGTGAATGAAGGCACGTGTACAGTTTGGGGAAAAAGGCAAACTGTTTTCGACTGAGCGTAAACACCATGCCAGGCAGGTTGATATTTTCAGTTTATATTTTTGTTTTTTGGAAACTTAATGTATGAACTGAATGATAATTTACCTGCAATTGCCACAAATAAATGGAGCATCATATCTAAACGAGTAGAGACACTTTTAATTTGAAGACCCACGTGTCAGACTAAGCCGACCTAACTGCCACCTCGCAGTGACTACAGGTAAAATCACTACACATATTTACAACATTTCAAATGACTTGGGGAAAAGAATCTACAAAGAACTGAAAGACAAATATTTATCCTTACACTAGGCCACAAAAGCTTTGGTTCACTTTGTCACATCATATTTATGGTGAGAGAATTTGCTGTTTTCCAAGTACGACAAGCTCTTGAGACTTCTTGGTTGATACCTAGCAGAATGTGGGCTGAAACTGGGGAAATGCGTGGGAGTTTGCATGAATGGTGCACAAACTATATTAGGGAAAAGGAAGAAAGGCACTAACCTGGAACATTTCACTAAATGCACAGTGGAAAGATGGTGTGATACGAGGAGCAAAAGCATCGAAGCAGAGTAGCTTAGCTTTAGCGCTGAACTAAACAAGGTTTTGGAGTGTGGTTCATTTCAACGGAACAAAACCAGAGACCGTCTTTGTGAAGAGATGTGAGCTGAACATTCAGCTGTGCTGTTTCACACCAAGACTCGGTGGTTCTTGTGAAGTGAGGTGTTGTGGCAAGTCTTTGACGTCAGAGACGATATTTGGATGTTTTTGAAGAAGCATTTACATAAACTTAAAAACATAAACATAAACAGTTTATGATAAAACGGGACTATCTCGGTGACATTTTTGGATAAATATGGATGAATTTAATCCTTGGTTTCAAGGTGGACGCAAGCACCTTCCTCACCTGGCAGACAACATCAGCACATTCCCTCGAAACCTTGAGATAAGAGGAAAGAGACTTGATCATACAAATACTGACTCCTTTTGGAATCTGAATGAATTTGCCAAGCCAAGATAAGAAGTGCTGTTTTTTTCACTCACCTCAATGAGCTGATTGACATAGTACAACAGGTGTTCGAATTAGCCACTGTTAAGGAAACCTCTGCAGCCGCATTAGTCAGAACCTTTGTACAGGTGAAATGCAATTGATGCAATTGAATTGCACAAATGCAATCAGGCTCACATTCTACAAAGTAATTTGAACTGATTAGTTTTGAGACATCTGTAGACATCTGTATTAGACAAATCAAGTAGCTTCTCCACAAATGTTAGCATTTCTGATCTACAGTTGATGTTACTGTTATAATTTTATCAATACAATCAGCAATATATACCAATAAGGCATAACATTATGATCACCTGCCTGATATTGTGTTGGTCCCCCTTATGTGGTCAAAAATGCTCTGAATCATTGGGTCTGGACCAGAGGACCTCTCAGATGTCCTATGGAGTATGGACCAGCAGACCTCTCGATCATCATGTTCCCCAAGATGTTTCTGGTTGTTTGATGTTTCTGCGATGTGTGGGGGTGCATTTTCCTACAGGGGTAGACCAGTGACATTTAGGATTTCCATTTGCATGAAGGAGTGTTCTTGTGCTGGGACAACGTTCATTTGATTGTCTAAGTCTCATCAACATGGATCAGTAATACAGTCAGTATTGTGATTGCAACCAGTATGACAGAGCTCAAATCAAATGTAACATGAAGTCGTTCTTGGTCTAGGGGGGTTAGGGTAGGCTAACCCTAACCCTGACATCTGATATATGTTATGTATGAAATGAAAACAGACACTGCATTGAAAATAAACATTTCAACAGTTTATTTGAAGGTCACCACATACATTCTGACTGTATTCCCTGTGCATGACATTACATTACACCTTTAGTTTGTTTAACCAACAAAACATGACAAACAGAAAACCTCTAAGCTTCCATAAAACTACATTCTTAAAACCATCATGACCATGTTTCCTCTGAATGTGATCCTTTCCCAGGCATCTCTTCGTGCTTCATCCAATCATGCTTTGTTTTACTACAGCACAGTAACATCACATAAATCAATGTTTTCATCGTCTTCCTGTGGACAGTTCATCAGCGCTATCTCTTCTGAGTCTGCCTTTTTATCTCCACCGCTGTCTCCCTCTGCAGCACTCTGACCTTCATCACTTCCACTGCTGGTGTCCTCTTCATCCTCAGCCTTGCTCTGGTTCTTCTCCTCTTCCTCCTGTCTGTTCAGCACACTCTCCCTCAGACCCTCCCCCTCCACGCTGGAGCATTCATCTGAAGTTTCGCTGTCTTCCTCCTTGTCTTTTTCCTTGTTTTCATTGCTCGTTTCACTACTCCGTCCTTCTCCGTCTCCATCTGTCTGCTGTCCTGCCTCCTCTGTCTGTCCTCCGTCTGCTTCTTCCACATCTTCCTCCTCACCTGTCTTCCCCCCAGGCCACAGACGAACACCCATCCGGTCCTCCAGGTTACCGATCCTGGTCCTCAGTCTGTCTCTCACACCCAGTAGAAACCTGGTGGCAGCGCTTTCCTGACCTGGCTGCTGCCTCCTCATGTTGTAGAGGAATCCCACAACCACCACTAACACCAGAATGACCAGCAGAATCAAAAATATCAAGCCCATACTGAGTTTGCTGGAGGAAGCGGGTGTGTTCGTGGTTCGGGGATGTTCACTCACTTTAGGGATAGGTGACGATGAGACTGATGGCCAAGTTGAGGCTGTGCTGACCTCTTCCTGTGCTTGTGTGGTAGTAAATGAAGGGTCTTCAGCAGATGTTGTGTCGTTTGGGAGAGCAGAGGAGTGATTGATGGTGCTAGTTTGTGTTGAATTACTCAAAGAAGATGCAGGAATCAGGAGAGCCAGCATGAATAAAGACAGAACTGGGAAGGCTTTGGTCCTCATGGTGTCTGTATGAGTCAGTAGAAAGACAATAAACAGAAATACCAGTTTAGAATAATGGTAGGAAGCTGGAATAACATTCTGTGGCAGAAATAGTATCTGACAAGCTGGAAGATGAAGCTCAGCTGTTGCTGTCTTTAGCTGCTCACACATTCATTCAGAACAACAAACATGCATTATAGGTTCGTTGTCGGATAAATACAACCAAATCTAAAACAAGTTCCCACCAGACCCCCTCAAAATCAGCTGCTTTATGTGTACAATACCCTCAGTACCCTCAGTACTAGTATTAGTAGTAATACCCTCATGCAACTTTTTATCTTCATACTAATAATTTTAAAGTTACAAGCCCTTGAGACACATAGAGGAGGGTCTAAATTTGTCAGATATTAATTCATGTTACTTTCCCCATTATTTTTGAGCCTTACAACTTGATAAATCCAGGACACAAACATATAAAATTTCCAGGAATGAAAAGCACATTTGAACTCTTTTCTATCACTCCTGGTGTCACAATCTTTTTTTTTGGTGCAGCGCAATGTTGTCTGTAACCAACTTTGAGCATCAATATTATAAGAAATCTCACAGTTTCAGCAGCAAAACTGCAATGTCTCTCACATAAAGTCATCGAAACAAGCATTGGTTTGAGAGCATGTATCGTCTGTTTTCTGATAATTTATTGGTGAAATCATTAAAAAGTGCATTTTGGGTAAACTTTCAAGGCTCGTGTCAGCATGTGTGATAGATGGTTGGCCAGGACAAGTTATAGCAAATGAAAAATTTCATTTTTACCTACATTTCATTCCAGGATCATCTTTTAGTCATGATTTTAATATAAGTATAATTGGACCCTTGCAAAATGTAATAATTATATCTGATAATATCTGATGATATCTGAGATTATATTTATTCGTGGAAATAAAATCATGACAATTCCTGCATGATTATTTTCCTTCCCTGTAGAGAAGACAAATGTTGTTCACAATCATCTGACAGATCAAACGGACAAAACAAGGACTGAATGCTGCAAACTGGTTTGATCAATTTGATTTGTCCAAACTACTCTATATTGTTTCTCCATCTCACAGCCAGAAGCTTCATTCACTAGTGTTAAAATATGACTATATTAGAAATTTGTTTTGACACAACCAACCTAACAAACAACCTAACCACAACTACGTTGTGTTTGACTGCATGACTTGCAGTCAAACTCATAGTGTCGGGTAAAATCTGCATCGCTGTAATAAATGTTTAAAACTTGTTTTTAAAAAAATAAAATAAAATAGAATCCAGTGATTCTGAGGGGTCAGGTGGGAGACACTAACTGATTTTTCATGGAATGACTCAATACATGATAATATGGAGTAAAGATGAGCAGCAGCAGAAAGAAAACAGAGAAGCTCAGGTACACTGAGGCTACATACCACTTTCAAAATGTCAATTTATGTAGATTTTAAATGACCTGCTTATGCAAACATGCCAGGAAAGAGCCATTGTTGTTAAAAAAAACACATTAGAGCAAAACTAGTTTACCAGAAAACAAAGAGGCAAAGAGCCTTTCAGAACAAAACACCCCAAAAAGTTAGTTGTTGCTCAAGGGACAGTTATAGGTCCTGATACAACAGAACAAATATTGATACAATATAGATAAAGGTTTGTTCAACAAATGCCTGAAAATCTCATTTCCCTTGTGATGTCATTTATGTACCATGTGTATCTGCAGACCCTTTGAAAGAGGATCAAATGATGTATGTAGAAACATTCAATACTTTTCATGGGATGTACTTTTGCCTGTATTTGTATATTTGTATATATGTGTAAAAATTAATTACAATTTAATTTTTTTATAATAAATAAATACATAGATAAAAATTGCATGAAGCCCCCACACATTGGGTCAGGATGTGGTGGCTGCTGTGTGTCTTGCATCTCAGAGTCACACTGAAAACAACAGGAAATCAGCTTTTGCAGCAACGTGCAACTCGACTGCGTTCAGCAGTCAGCAGGCGGTTCTCCAGCTGGTATCACTGCAGCGCTATGCTGTCTGGATCAACACAGTTACTTACTGAGGAAACCACAGAGTGAAAAACCTCTCACACTCTCACGTCTCACTGCCTTTCACCATTTTATAGTCTCTGACAAACCTAAAGTCATCACAGGCTCATTCTTGTTAATTACATGAAGTTATATTTCATTTCCTGTGATCCACAATATGTCTGTACAATGTTTAAATGGGTGCTGTGATGTTTATTATAAAAACATGGGGCCACAGTCTGAATATGAACACAATGGTGTATTTCAGGACTGTAATGAAACATTTCATGGAAAAGGGAAATTCTTTCTAATTATTCTACTGGTATTATTACTGCTAATTACTCCTGCTGGGCGGGAAATTTCTGCTCTGCAATATTTGACTGTGTGAGCATGCTCACACACACACGCGCACACACACACACACACACACACACAAATCTGACGGTTACAGTCAGGTGCTCAGTTGTTCCTTTAGAGGCTCATGAGAAATCTCTGAATAGAACTGAAACCTGAAACTGTTTATTGCATCATCTTTCAATTTAATGTGATGTATTTCATTGAGACAAAAATTAAAAGATTTTCTATATCACTAATTATAAGAGGAAGCTACTCAGAGGAAAGCTGAGACATTTTAACTTGTGAATGAGGAGAGGTCAGAGTGAGGGAGGGTCAAATAGTTCACCAGATGGGACGTTTCGTTAATGCAGCTGATAAAAAGGAAACATGAAACGAATGAAAGAAGTTTAAATGAACAGAAAACAGTCATGTCATCAGCAAAGACAGAAAAATTGTCATATTTCTGTTAACTTGTGACACTAAACAAATCTAAAAGAAAACTATAAATATTTACTTACTCGCTGAGCAGATCCTCCAGTCCGACCATGAAAACAAATGAATGAAGAAGGACAGAATGAGGAGGTGAAGCTGTGGATGCGTGAGGAGAGTTTTAGAAATGAAAAGTCAGGCATGTGAGAGAGGAACAGTGTGGGTGGGGGAACAACAGACTGAAACAAATGAGACAAGAGGGAAGGTTTCAGTGTCTTTACTGCTCCAGAGAAAAAGGTTACCACATGTTCACAGAACTCTTTTACTCTGCAGCCATCTGACATTTAAAGGCTATTTTATTTTTTTGCCTCCTACAACCACATAGTTGGTCAAACTGAATTAAAACCAGACAATGAAAGCAAATAAAAATTACTTCAGGTGTTATGTTAGCTGTTTCCATTCAAATTTAACAACATTTTCAACCAAATTAACAAAAAATTAAATATCTGTGTCTCTACCACAATGATATGAATACTGGAGTTAGTTTCAACAGGTTAATCAATTGGTGCCGTTAAATAAGAAGCAGAAGAGGAAAGTTCTCCGACCTTTAATTCAGGACCTTCTAGGAGCTGTTTGACAGACTGTTGGAACAAGAAATAGAGCTAAAAGTTAAAGTTAGATATGACACAGAGTATGTTAAATACAGTCAAAGAAAAAATTATTAGACCACCCTTCTTTTCTTCAATTTTTCATTCATTTTAATGGCTGGTACCACCAAAGGTATATTACCTGAAGAATACAACGAACACGACAAAAAATGCAGCTGATTACATAACCTAACTAAACTAAACTAACCCTACTTTATGTCCTACTTGACCTGCTTCAGCTTCATTGTATTCCGAGGGTATATAAGAGGCCATTTCATTCAGGTCATAAGCAGCACTGCACATGCAAAGGCCTAGAGTGGTTTCCTGCTGACATTCAAGCCGTAGCACAGCTCACAAGTTGTCAGCTCTCACATAATGCCTAAAACTAGAGAATTATGTGAAGCCACAAAGACTTTGGCATGAGCAAAAATTGGCATGAGTGAGAGACAGGTAGTGAAAAAAAACTGAAGATCTCCAAGACAGCCATTCATTACACCAAGAAAAAACAAGCCCAACATGGTTCTACCAAACTGCTAGCTGGTCGGGGCAGGAAACGTCTTTCTACCCACCAGATGACCGTCACTCATCTGTTCCTGTCAGGAATTGTTGTCAGACCTTCAGGGACCTTAAAAATGAGTGGACACTGTGGAGAAATGGGACTTGTTCAGCAAGAACAGCTGGAAAGTGACTTTTTGAAGCTGGTCTGAAGTCCCACCGGGCAGGAAGAAGCCCTTCATCAAGGAAAGGCAGAGGAAAGCTGGTTACTAGTTAGGTTAGGTTACTGGTTAGGATTGGACTGTTGATGATTGGACTAAGGTTCTCTTCGGGGATGAATCCAGTTTTCAGTTGATGTCCACTCCAGCCAACTTGCTGGTTAGGAGGAAGCCTGGAGAAGCTACAAACCAGACTGTCTGGCCCTACAGTAAAACATGGGGGTGGATCAGTGACCATCTGGGGTAGTTTCAGTCTGAGTGGAACAGGGCAAAGTCTTCTTCCATCACCTGGAAAACTCCTTCCTGCCTCCAATGACTGGATTTTCCAACAAGACAATGCCTCTTTCCACCCGGCAAGGTCAGTTAAAGCCTGGATGGAGAACCGGAACACTGGAACCATGCCTTGGCTGCTCAATCACCAGATCTAAATCCAATTGAAAACCTGTGGAAAATCATTAAATGCAAAATGGAAAACCACAAGCCCCAAAACAAAGCAAATTTGTTTGAATTTGTGCAGCAGGAATGGGCTGCTGTGACAGCAGAACAATGTCAGAAGCTGGTGGAGAGCAGCCAAGACGCATGGATGCAGTCATCAGAAACAATGGTTATGAATCAGTACTAACTCCTGTGTGGATCATGGGACTAAAACAGAAAGAAAACATGGAATCCTAAAAGCTGTTTTTGGCAGAACAATGCTATAGCTATTGATGGAAAAACTGAGGGGATTTTGGTTATTATCAAGAAAACCATGGAAAATGTCTGATATCAGCTCTCAAATTAAATTCTTATGAGCTATTTTTGTTGTTATTATATTTGTCCAAACAAATCTGCCTTTAGTTGTGACATTCATTAAAATGAACAAGAAATTGAAGAAAATAAGGGAGGTCTAATAATTTTTTCCATGACTGCTTGCATAATTAAAAATAATAATAATGAAATTTCCAAATAAATAAATAATCTACCATTCAAAATTTTACTACAGAATAACTCAATGTAGCAAAAGTATTTTTTCATAGATTCAGGCATATGGGTTCTGCAAAGCGTCTTGAGACAATTTGACTGTAATTGGCGCAATATAAATAAAATAAAATTGAACTGAATTGAATTGAATAGGTTATATACACACATGTGATGAAAAAAGTAACCATAATACTGTATATTTACATGTAAAAGGATTTTAGCCCCAATTCTGACAATTTCTATCAAACTATTTTTAAGACATACAATAAACAGTGAGAGAAAGCACCACATCAGTGTATATAAATTAAATAATGTTACTGTAATTAGAAAATGCCCAGTGGAAGGGTTCAAATTTGCACAATATCATCCACCTCACTAATTATCACTATTAGTCAGTAGCTCTGTTCACTATAAATCGTAAATTGCCTGATGATTTTTTTACTCATTTCAGTGTTTTCATTTGCATTTTATAACTATATATAACTATCTCTTGAGGCATCAGTAATAATCTTTTAGCAAATTAAGTGCTGATATTGAATTTTTGTTGTATTTTTACCACGTGCATAAATGACATTAGAGGAAACTGTTGTTGCGTTGCTTCAAATGCTTCTCTCAATGCATAAAAATGGTTGGTAGTGACAAAACTCTGCTGCAATCTAAAATTAATGAATTTAGTGAAACTAAATTGCATATTTGTGCCAAAATACTCACCTGTGTGTGTTTAAAGGATTCATTTGTCATTTAATTTCCATTTTTTTAACGGTACAAATTCGTCTGTTGCTGTCAGATCGGTTTTATGCTCACTAGATGTCGCTGTGACTAAGCAGAAATACTGATATTGTGTAAAAAGAATGAGTGGAACTAAAAAAAACTATGTGCAAAGTGTAAGTACCATATTTAAGTTCTTTTGTAGTTCATTAAAGGCGATACAAGTCAATAATGTGATGGTAAAAGGTAATAGGTGTGTTTGTGGAGAATGATAGTGGGAAACAGATGCAAAAATTTGTCAACAAACTGATCAGAAAATAGAAAGCTGTGTCAGTAGTTGATTCATTTTGTAGTTTATCGAGTAAAATGCCAAACTTTGATTGCTTGCTTGAGGCATTTCTTTGTCAGATATGAATGTTTTTCTAGATTTTGAGCTGTTGGTACAGTAGAAGTAGACATTTGAATGCAACTCTTCAGGCTGGGAAATCATGACCATATGTGTTGCTGTATTCTGACACTTCAAAGAGCAAATAATTCAATGATTTAGTGAGGAACTAATCAGCACATTGCTGCTAATACCGTGTAAGACCCTGGGGAAAGTGAATGTATGCAAGGCAGCATGCCCTGACAATATTCCAGGAAGAGTACTCAGGGAATGTGCCGACCAGCTGCCACAGGTGCTTACAGACATCTTTAACACCTAACTGGAGCAGGCTGTTGTTCCATCCTGTTTTAAATCCGCCACCATCATACCAGTGCCCAAAAAATCCACCATCACCTGCCTCAATGACTGTGGCACTTACACTTACACTTACACTTACAGCCATAATGATGAAGTGCTTTGAGACGCTGGTAAAGGACCACATCATCACCACACTGCCTCCTGGACTCCACTCGTATCAGTTTGCTTACTGACCGAACCGCTCCACAGAGGATGCCATCTCCTCTGCTCTCCATCTGAGCCTGGCACATCTGGAGGACAAAAACACTGTCTGAAAAAAAAAACCTATCTGCTGGCTGACTTCATTTCAGCATTTAATACGATCATCCTCCAGCAGCTGGTCAGCAAACTGAGTCCACTGGGTATCAGAACCTCCATGTGCAACTGGCTGCTAGACTTCCTCACTAACAGACCACAGTCAATGAGAGTGGGAAACATCATCTCCAGCTCCATCTGTCTCCATCGGATCCCCACAGGGATGTGTTCTGAGCCCACTACTGTTCACGCTGCTGACACATGACTGCTGCTCTGCATCCACCTCGAACCACATCATTAAGTATGTGGATGACACAACAGTAGTGGGTCTCATTCAGGACAATAACGATGTGTCCTACAGAGAGGAGGTGAAGCGGCTGGTGGACTGGTGCATCGTGAACAATCTGCTCCTGAATGTCGAGAAGACGGAGGAGTTAACCATCGACTTCAGGAGGAAGCAGCCCAGCCATTCACCTCTTATCATTGATAATAAAGCTGTGGAGGTGGTCAGCAGCACCAGATTTCTGGGGGTGCACATCATGGACAGTCTGGACTGGTCATTAAACACATCATCTCTGGTCAAACGGGCTCAGCAACGTCTGCGCTTCCTGCGACGGATGAAGAGAGCACAGCTGTCCCCTCCCATCCTGACTACCTGCTACAGAGGCACCATAGAGAGCTGCTGACCAGCTGCATCTCCATCTGGTTTGGCAGCTCCAGGACCTCAGACAGGAAGTCGCTGCAGAAGGTGGTGAGGACAGCAGAGAACATCATCAGAACCTCTCTTCCATCCATCCAGGATGTTGCACACAAGTGCTGTCTCAGCAGAACCTGCAACATCATCAAAGACTCCACTCACCCCCACCATGGACTGTTCTCCTGCTCCCCTCTGGGAGGAGGTTCTGCAGCATCAGGACTAGAACAGCCAGGTTCTGGAACTGTTTCATCCCCCAAGTCATCACACTCTTGAACTCAAAATAACCCTTCTGGGCACCCGTAGTCACTGTGAAATACAACTGCTGCTACTTTCTTTTTCACTGCATGTGCAATACTGATGCCACATCCTCACTGTAAAATAAATATGTGCGGATGTGTATGTTTACAGGTGTGTGTGTGTGTGTGTGTGTGTGTGTGTGTGTGTGTGTGTATATATATGTAGTTGTTTACATGTATATATTGGAATTGTTTTTTAGAAAAATTTTTGTATTTATCAGTCTGATGGTGAGCTTGTTGCACCGGAATTTCAGTCATAATGTGCACCAACTATTGTATGTTCTGGTTGACAATAAAGTGGCTATTCTATTCTATTCTATTCTATTCTATTCTATTCTATTCTATTCTATTCTATTCTATTCTATTCTATTCTATTCTATTCTATTCTATTCTATTCTGTTCTGTTCTATTCTAATGGAAATAATCTTTGGTTGCTGCTCTGCTGCTGCTCTGCTGCTGCTGCCACTTTTTTGGATGTTTCTAAGTGCCGCTGTACAACTGTGTCAGCATGACTTGTCTTGTGTGGTCGGAGCTGCCGTGAGGGTGTGTGTGTGCTCAGCATTGTAGCTTCACCTATTACTGTTTATTTCCTCATGCCAGCGGTAATCAGCAGCAGGATTAGTGTTAACTGCCACCCAGTCGCTGGCAGCCTCCACGTGGGCCACTGCACTCCCCTCCTGCCCACCGGGACGAGGAGACCGGGAGTCGGCTAATCCCGGAGAGAGACCCACGTCTGGCTTCCTCTCTGGGCCACCTATCGCCACATCACCGGGCAACAGCATCAGGCCTGGTGGATGAGCTAATCACTGAGAGGAGAGGAGAGGAGAGGAGAGGAGAGGAGAGGAGAGGAGAGGAGAGGAGAGGAGAGGAGAGGAGAGGAGAGGAGAGGAGAGGAGAGGAGAGGAGAGGAGAGGAGAGGAGAGGAGAGGAGAGGAGAGGGGAGGGTGTGTTTCTCTGTGTGTGAGAGAGACCCAGAGAGGGGAGAGAGCCAGACCACCCACCCAGAGGATTCAGAGGCACAGGATTCACAGCCCATTCTGTTGACCTGCCACACCACCCCAGCTCTGGGCAAGGCCCTCCCCAATTGTTCCGCCTGCTAACATGAGGAGGGGGGTTAGACGAGGGGGGATGGGGGGTTGGATGAGCAGCAAACAGTGGGCTGAGCTTCTCTCCTGCTGAATTAGCATATAGCATATAGCATTAGCTCAATAGCATGTGTCTGCAGAGTCGGAGGCTGCGCTGAGAGGACCACATATCTAGGGCTGCACATTTCTTTAGGGCCACACGTTTGGAACATTTTTAAAGACAGCACCACCTACCGCATCACTTCATCACTAAAGTGAGCAAGTTACACTTCAAGTACACGACTTATGGTTTTAAAGGATAATTTCACTCAAAATATATTTTACATTTTAAAAGATAAGTATGTCTACAGAGCTAGAGACTGCACTTTTAGGACCACAGTTAGCGGTTACCTGCTGAGCTGATGGCAAACGAAGCAGCAGCATTTACCTCCGTGATGGAAGACAGCCATGACGTGAGTACTGACTGTTAATTGTTTTATTAATTCAACGTTATACAACAAATAAACATTTGTTTATAATGTTTTATGGTTAAAGTTATGAGCATTTCTACTGTCTTCATTTGTGCAGCAAAGCTGTTATTAACCTTCTAAACTGAGAAACAAACAATTTGAAGTCATCATTAAATTCTGAAAATGACCACTTTTATTTAATGACAGCTGCTGTAAAACCAACTCTTAGCTTGTTTGCTAATTTCTTTCACTGAGTCGTAGCCAGATTTTGTCAGTCCAGCTTGGAGATGATGATAATTAACCATAGCCAGCATTTTAATCGATCCTTTATAAGATGGTATATGCATGCATATACTGAGCATGCACAAAATGGCTGAATTTATCATGTCTCACCTTTAACATCAGAAAAATTGCCACCATGTTTTTTCATAATAAGCAAAAACAAATGGACTGTCCTAACATAACAGTTAATTTTAGAAGCCATAAATAATGTCACATGTTATAAATATCTTGGTGTTATATCAGACTCCATGCTCAGCTTTAAAAGCACATTAAACAAAAGAGCCGGACACTGAAATATAGCCGTTGTCATTTCAGAATTACCAACAACTCTCATTATTTTGAAGGTGCAAAAACCTTTTTTTAATGCTTCGATTATGTCACATTTCACATCTTGTATGTCATGCTGGTCACAAACCAAGAGAACAACTTTGAAACCTCTCCAGTCCTCTAATGTACGATTGGTTTTCAAGATTGTTCATGATTATGCACCCTCACCCGTCAAGTTTTTTAACGTATTGCACTTCTGGAAATACTACCACGACAACAAAGGCCTTTTCTAAGTGGCAGTATCACATCCCTTTATGTAAAACTGCCTTTGGACAATCGGCTTTTTCCTACAAAGCAATAATGGTTAGTAGTTGGTAGTAGTGACTTAGGCTTCCCACTGAAATAAAGATGATAACAGATTTTAACCCCTTGA
Source organism: Amphiprion ocellaris (assembly GCF_022539595.1). Classification (NCBI taxonomy): domain Eukaryota; kingdom Metazoa; phylum Chordata; class Actinopteri; family Pomacentridae; genus Amphiprion; species Amphiprion ocellaris. The sequence goes on from NC_072769.1 coordinate 117,954, forward strand.
CGCCTGTTGTCGCGAATTTGCAACATACCATTTTCATTCAGACTGCAGGTGAGATAGCGTATCCATTCCTCCAATGCCGGTTTGTGCATATTCAATACGTACCTCGGAACCTTTTGCAAGCACTGGTTTCTCGTAAGACTGGTCGGAGTGGGACCTAATTATTACATATCTGTTATTATTATTAAATATCTATGTGCCTATGTTCTATGTGTAATAGATAAATTAACAATCTCCACTTATTTTAGCATCAGCCGGAAAGCAAAAATACACAAAAAATGTTTTTTATTTAATTGTAAATACATTCAGGCGTCAGTGGTTAAAGACTTTTCTACAGAAAGAAAAAATGGATCTGGAAAAGCCAAGCCTGTCAGCACTGACAGTCTTTGCAATGACTTTTACCGTGTGAATGTGAGATCTTTTTAAATGTGATCTACTGCTTTTTCTGCTTTTTCCGCCTTTTCTGATTTCTCTAATTTCTAATTTTTAATTTAATTTAATTTTCTAATTTCTCTAATGAGTACACTATAATCTGGTACAGAGCATCTTTACCTTGTGTTAAATGTTCTTCTGTACATGGTCCCTGCCAAATAAACTAATTTAAAAATGCTGAAATGATCTCTGTTTGTCAACTACATTAAGCAGCAATGACGTTCAGTGTGAATGTTTAACACTCATATTTTTACAGATTTAATGATGATAAAGTTGCAGGTATCGGAACTGCTCCCAGTTTAAATCAGGTGTGTTAATGTTGTATTCCTCTTAGAGCTGCTGCTGCTGCTGTTGTTCTGCTGCTTCTCTGTCATAGTTTAGAAGAACCTTTATGGACCTGATTCATCAGTTATTCCACCTGTGATGAAGCCAAACATCTTCTGTGAAAAGGTTAAAAAGTCAAACTACATTTTCCTCATCGTTACATTTTTCATTATCACATTATTCTGTATTGTTGAGACATTTAGTATTTGTAACCATTCCATCTCCAGCCACTGCCCCAACTAGACTGCTGCAAAGGGTTTAGGTTTAATTAGCACTAATATCATCATGACTACACAGTTATTGAAAGAACAACTGTGCCTAAAGGAGAAAAGTGGCTGCTTAGCCAGGATTGTGTGCAGTAGCGTCGAGGTATTCTCATCTTTCACTACTGTAACGACATACGATACCATATCGGCAAAAACACGTTGCACAAAGTTATGTTATTTTTATTTGATACATTCAGATGACATTCACATTATAGCAATTAGCATAATAGAAACTTTAACGGTACCAAATGATGAGATGAAAGAGTGAAATGCAGCATCTACAAAACATGTATTAAAAATCGATGCAAGAATAATCATTTAAATTGGACAGCCTTAATAAAATGTTTATACATGGTGTGATTATTATTGCTGTACTGTGTGCATACAAATGCATCCCAAAGAATACTATAATGTAGAAAAAGTAAGAGTTTTGGGTTAGGGTTAAAGCTCACATTTCAGGATATCTGTTTGCAGAAAAGAGCTATTTAACCTACAATAGACTGCCAATGCTTGTATTTACAATAATTCACGATTATACGTTTGTTGTTTATGTAGTTAAGAGGCCATTAATGATGATGCTGGAAAATGCACCTTATTGTAAAATTGTAGCAACATTAGCATTTAATCTATACATCTAGTAACTATTTTTAATAAACTTTTCAACACATGAAATTAGTTAGTAGATAGAAAGCTGAGCTCATCTGACATTAAACTCCAAAAACACTGCTGTGTTCCAAAAAAATATAAAGTGGCTTCCACCATGGAGAAAGGAGTGGACTAGATTGTCCAAGAAGTGTCCTTTTTTTCTGGGGTCTCTTGACTTATTTCTTGGATCTGAAAGAGACAGAGAAAAAAAGAGAGAGAAAAATGAAAACAACATGACTGTGGGACAGGATATGTTGTTTTCACTTGGCCAAATCACCTGCTTTTTCCACTTGTAACTTTGCTTTGGCCAAGTTCATGTGGTCTTTGATTTGACCTCTGACCTCCTAGGAGAAACATCTGGTTGAGGGAAAGGATAACTGACATAATCCCAGTCAAGTTGATGTGACAGCAGCACTGGGAGGACTCATTTTTGGTTTTATCCAAACTTTTTTTTTTCATTAAATACACAATTATCTAGTTATGTGAACTAGATTTTCTCCTATTTTCACTTTTCAACAGCTTTCAGAGCCCACTAGATGTATCAAACCTTTGCAATCATTAAGACCCAACCTTGTTTTTCAGAGAGATATTTCACTCTCACAACTTCCACTTTTAAATTTGACCTTAGTTGATCTGCATCCAATATGAAAGAGTTTGGTTTTTAGACCTAAGCAGCGGCTACTGAGGCTCAGGTTGCAGCTACGACTTCACACTGGTTGTGCTTGTTTAAGCCACAGGAATTGATAGGGATCTATATATCCAGCACCAGCTTTGTGCTGTTTGGGTTCGATCAGCACTTGTACGATTGAACAACAAGTGCTATCAGAGAGCCCCTATTTACTTTGAGGTGCAAGTACATGTCTTGTACACCTCACGTCATCACTGTTGGTTGTACTTTACCTTGTGGGTATGAAAAGCCATTCAGTAAACCGTACATGTAAGAACACCGAAATCCCCTAAATGCACACATGAAAAAGTGATTACATGCTGCTGTTCGCCTCAAATGCACATCCACTGCAAACACAGTATAAATAATGCTCATATAATTGCTATCTTCGTGACTTTGAAGTTTTCAATTTCTTGACCAAAACTTGATGGTTTGTAGCAGGAAGTGGAGGTAGGAAGGGGCACCACCAGTGAGTCTATGTTTTCCGACAGTAAAGATGGTGTAACGGCCGACGTGACCCACATCAAACGTCACCAACAGGAAGCTTCCCTCACTGTTATTACCGAGATAAAAATCCTGTGTTCAGCTCATGCGCCATTGTCTTCCTTCCCACCACAAATCGATGTTTACACATCTGCCAAGGAAATGACTTAGAATCAGAAAACAGAGACAACATATGTATTGTATATATATGTATATGTATTAATATTCGACTCCATCCAGTAGTACCACTTACGTTCCTCACACATGAGAAACAAACCACAATCAGATCTTTGTATCTCCTCATCTCCATGGCCTGTCTGTGAACCAGTAACAGCAACTCCTTCAAATAAGAATCTCTGCAAGTTTTATTTGCAGAGACCCTAACCTGCGTCTCGCTAACTACCAGCCTCAAATGTGGGTTAGGGTTAGAAGGTAACCCTTCTGTAAAGCGTCTTGAGACAATTTGAGCTGTAATTGGTGCTATATTAATAAAATTGAATTGAACTGAACTGAAATGTCTCTCACAGTAAAAATCTCAATCCGTCACTCTTTCTCTTCTGTCTGTACCCAGGAAGTTTCCTCCAACATCAGCCACCAAACATGAAAGCTGTGGTCTGACTGGAATATACCACAGTGAAATCTCAAGTCTAATCATGCTGTTTTAATTCATGACCCACCAGCTCGCATCCTTTCTCTTATGCTGTTACGCTGTTACGCTGTAGCCTTTCAACTTTGGCTTGCTCATCACTTCCCAAACCAAGTGGGAATGAGTCCAGTGTTCCCTTTTTCTTTTCTGTGCTGTTTGTAATATTGGGGGTAATCTGTGCTTTACAACTCTTGTTCAGTGTGTTCTTATGGGAGACAGGCTCATGTCCAACAAAAGAGTTTCGTAGCCTACTAGAGTTCGAGCAGTTTCTATAAAACTTACTGTTACTGCTTATTTCAATCGGTGCACTTGTATGTCCTGGTTATTTTGAATGAATTCCTTCAGGATATCCATCCATCCATCCATCCATCCATCCATCCATTATCTATACACCACTTAATCCTCATTAGGGTCGCAGGGGGAGCTTAGGGTGAAGGCAGGGGACACCCTGGACAGCTCACCAGTCTATCGCAGAACTACACAGAGACAAACAAGTACACTCACATTTGCACCTACGGACAATTTAGAATTAAAAGTTAACCTGAGCATATTTTTGGACTGTGGGAGGAAGCCGGAGAACCTGGAGAAAGTCCATGCATGCACAGGGAGAACATGCAAACTCCATACAGAAAGATCCTAGGCCCAAACTAGGACATGGATCTTCTAGCTGGGTTAGGGTTAGGGTTAGTTAGTTAGTTTACCCTAACCCTAACCCATGCTAACCATTGAGCCACTGTGCAGCCCCCTTCCAGGACATATATAGTAAAATTTTAAAAAGTACAAGGGGTACAAGGGGACTTGTAGTGTTGAGGTATGGTAGTTAGAGCATCCCTTTTCCCCTTCCCTAAAGCTGCTCGGGAGCACATTCATTGTTATAGGGGGCTGCTAGTTGCCTTTCTCAAGCCAGCGGGCTGTTGGTGCATAAATACCCACCACCACACCTCATGAAGACTAGTGTGAGTTATTTAGCCAGTTCTGATTAGGCGATTAGATAGAAGGGAACTTTCCTTTGTTGTGGCTGTTTAGGCCTTGGTGCACACTGTTAGGCCTCAGTACGTTACTCCGTAGATCACGCAGATCACGTGGTGATGCTAATCTGATGCATGGATGACCTTGTTAAAGCATTTGTGGAGGCACCATGAGAGGATTGTATAAATGAGTGTACAAAGTTGAGAAAAAATGCTGAAAAAATGTCCTGCCTCCAACTAAAAAAGCACTAATGCAATTATTGCGGGTAATGCAATTTGTTGGCTATTATTGGTATTTTTGTAGCATTTTTTTTTTTGCTGTTGTTGCACCCCTCACAATAGCCCAACTAGGGACAGGAGTTGAGAATTAGCTGTAGCTAAAACTCTACATGCAAAACATTGGATTCATGAACTGTATTGAAGCTATGTTAATTGCATTGTCCCTATTAAATAAACAATTAAATAAAAATAAACCTGTTGAAAGCAAAGGTCAAGTATGTTTGGTCACCAGAGTGTCAAAAGGCTTTTGAAGCTGTGAAGGCTCTTATTTCTAATGCCCTTGTTTTGGCTGCTCCACAGTGGGATAGAACTTTTAAAGTGGAGGTAGATGTAAATCATGTAGGAGCAGGTGCTGCACTGTTTGGAGTGAATGAGCCAGTTAGTTTCTTTTCAGGGAAATTGAAAAAACATCAACTGAATTATTCAGTAATAGAAAAGGAAACTCTAGCTCTGACCAATGCTTTGCAGCACTTGAGTGTCTATGTTTGCACAGGGCCCGTGATGATCCTTACAGATCATAACCTACCGACCTTCCTCATTTCCTCACAGTCTCCCAACGAGAGGCTGTTGCATTGGATCTTATTTCTCCAATCTTACTGCCTGGACATCTGACACATCAAAGGGTGAGACAATGTTGTGGCAAACGCATTATCTCATCCTCATTAGTTAGGTTTGTATGTTGGTTTTTTTTGTACTCTCTGCTGTGTTCCACCTCCTTAGGTTTTAATATTTCCTCTTAATTTAGCTGAGCGATTAGATTTCATAGTTGTGCTTTCATTTAAATGAAAAAGAAATATTTCTTATTATGAAGATCCAGTGATTATGTGAACAACTATCTCAAGATGTGGAGCTAACACTGATACACTGCCTTTGTTGAAACAGAGATGTTTGGGATTTCTGAAGCCGTGTTTTTGTGAGAACGGAGATGATCTGTGACTGCTAACACTGAGCTCCTGAGTGTTGCTTCTCAGATGTGAACTTATCGACTGTTAAGAGCAGTGCAAATTCCTCGAGCCTCAGGCTGCAGCCCTCAGGAGCCCTGAGTGTTTCTGAGCTGATAGGAAGAGAGAGGGTGTGCAGGTGCAGATGTGGGTCTTAAATCCTGAAACACATGATGATTAGACAGGGAGGGCCCGTGTTGCTACTCGTGTGAGAAGAATCTCGTCCATCAGTGGGAGATAGAGCAGGAAGGATCAGAGGAATGAAGTGTCGAGCTGTAAATCACACTCGACACTACCTCCAGAAAAACGAAGAGATTTTGATGGTTTGGCATTAATAAAGTAGAAGGAAAAGAAAGATATAGTGAACTATACATGGACATGAATTTGTGATTTTTGTAAATAGCTCATTTACTAGATTTATCATGTTTGTTATTGGTCTGTATCAGCAGATTGAGTTACCTTACTGACTCATCTTCGTCTTGTGATAATGACAACGTAAGATGTCTTCAACAGCTTGCAAAATGCTCATAAATATATCTTGATTTAATACTCAATATTATTTCATTAACAGAGCTATAGTTACACACAACAAATTGGAAAAGCCTTTAAAATTATGAGCATTGTGTTAGAAACAATGACATCCTGCATGTAAAAATACTACATCTTACATTAAGGCACCTTATTGAATGCAGTTTCCATAATGCATATTTATAAACCATTGGATGTCAAGCCATTAAGTTGACTTACAAGTTTAGGACAAGAACATTTTATAAATTTACATTGAACAGTTATGACTTCTCTATTCTTAATGTGTTGATTCAGTGCAGGAGGCTGTAACTTCCTGCTGTTGATTAGCAGCTCATTGCAGGAGTTTGTCCTTTTATTAACACCTGAACTGAGCTGCAGCAGAACATCTCTCTGCTGTATTCTTACCCAGTTTCTGAGGAACAGCACAGCTTCCAGGCGACAATATTGACTCACACTGGACAGTTGAGAGGAACTTCCCAGAAGATCATATCTGGTTCGACAAACAGGTAGTGGATGTATATTATCATGTTGGTAAAACTGGGATAACATAAGCACACACCTACATATATTTTATAATATATGTACTACATGCACTAATATCCCAATTTTTTGTTGTAAAAGTACAAAATGTGCATATGCATTTGTGAGCATTATATTAAAATGGGCTTGAAAAACTGTTTTAATGTTGCACAGTATATCTGGAAATTAAGTTCTCTTTTTTTGCCAACTAGTTAAAAGGAAAATATGTTGAAATGACACGTTGCATTAAGTTGGAAGTGAGATACGAACACAGGAAAGAAACTGACACAATTCAGTCAACATAATGTCCACAACACTCAGTAGAGGCTCAAAACCCTGCAGTTTGATCTCACACATGAGCCGGTGAAGACGATGTAATCAGTAACATTTTAGACACAAACTGCAAGGAAATAAGTTAAACATCAACCTGTCTTCTGGCTGAAGTCAACATTGTTGCTGTTGTTCTCATTTGTCTCCTTCAGCGACTCCACTGAGGTCTTGTTGGAGATGACGCCTTCATCATCAGTTTTGCCTCCACTGCTGGGCTCCACAGGTGCAGGAGGACTCTGCTTCTCAACATCTGTTTTGGGTTTGTCCTCGGAGCTCTCTGCAGACGGAGCTACAGCTGCAGATGGAGTTGGAGCTTCAGATGGAGTTGGAGCTTCAGATGGAGTTGGAGCTTCAGATGGAGTTGGAGCTGCAGACTCGGTGCTCGGATCAGCAACAGATTTATCAGCCTCAGCTGTAAAGAACGTCAAAAACAAACCACACAGCAATTTTAGAAATTCTCAAGAACATTAATACTGTTTTTCCTTTGTTTGCATAATGAATACAATAAAAGCACTCAGAGAGCGCAGTACTCCGCCAAGGCTGCTCAGTTCTCAATCATTTCCGACCACGGAAATCTTGAAAAAATTTGTGGCAGAAATCACGACACCATAGAATGCGGCCATTTAATATAGACATACCCTCAAACAAAATGACCTTGCGCTGAGTGCAGGAGTGTGTTATGCATGTGTATGTTATGTACGGATACCGAATCACGTGACCTAAATTTGTAGCAGGTGGCGGGAATTGATGAGTCTCAGAAACACCCCCACAGTATTAAACTGTTAAACAATGGTTCCTTGTATCATTTCAAACAGATAAGTCCCGATAAGTCTGCAACGGTCGATTTGTAGTAGGATCACAATCGTGTGATCGTCAGCAGGCAGCCGACGTAGTGTTCACTTGTTGTCATAGTTACAGTGACTCCGTGCCGCTATCTCGCAATGATAGAGAAATCTTTAACAAATCCGTGGATCCAGACTCTAAGCCACATCACTGCCAAAATCTAATCACTTGGTCCTTGTGTCATTTCTGACCTTCCCTGAAAATTTCATCCAAATCTGTTAGAGTATTTTCGAGTAATACTGCTAACAAACAGACAAACAGAAGGACAGACAGACAAACCAACACTAGTGAAATGAAAACAACATGTACATAAATAAAAACCACACGCAGACTGAGTCATTTTGGAATATTCTGGTAAGCGCTGACATTTATGTCATACCTTACTCAACAGGAACTTGCACTCTTGCACTTAATTAATTGCATAATATTTCTCAGACATTTCTCCATCACTTTGATCTTCTGTGACATTGCAGATTTGCTGTTTGGATCAGTGTGTTCTGTATTCAGCTGCCACTTACCAGCAGCATTATAGCCTGAAGTGGTTTGTGCTCAGGCGGGATTTATCTCCAGCGAAGGCATTTCAGGGGGCCACCATGTTGGTAATGAGGCGGCTGATTACTGACCAGCTCCTAATGAGCCACAGCCAAGCAGCTGTTGGAGGCTGTGGGAAAGTAGGGTGGCCCTGTCATTATCTGACCCAGTTCTAGGCAGAGGAAAAGCGGAGATGAAGAGGAGAGGAAGATGACCACTGCGGAAGACTAAGATGGTTCCTCGGGCATTATTCCTGCTTTATGGCAGATTTCTTGGCCTGACTGTCAGCTCAGGATTCTCATTTTGTGTACTCACACTGGAAAGTGCTGTAAAGTCATTGGTTAAAATTTAAATTCTACAACATCATTCAACGACAGCTAGAGACAGATAGACTGTAACAGGGGGAAACAGCTAGCTAAGCTGTCTGCAAGGTTAAAAAAAAGTCTGCCTCCAAGCACCTGTAGACCTCCATAATTAATGTTTGAGGAACAACTGCATGGTACAGTGACTTCCCAGAGTCTTTATGAAGTTAGTGGGGAAGCAGCACAGACACACTTTTACTCATCAAGAACCACTTACACCATGCAGCTCTCTCAAAAATAACTTAAAAGCTATCACTATATTGGACTACTGTGAAATTTGGTGCAGATATCTAGTCAATCCTAATGAGTTTGGTGATTCCAAAATTTCTCATCTAGCACCATGATCAGGCCAGTACTTCTAACTACACAATATTTTAGTTTATGAGTAACTACGTGTACAACTAATGTAAATCCCATGAGTCTCAGCTACAGTTTGAATTAATGAGTAAATGTTTGCATGCTAACATGCTAAACTAAGATGGTAAACATTTCCACATTCCCCATCTCGGCCACCATCAACAACCACAGTCTCAGTATGAACTAAAGCAAGTTTCTCAGGAAAGTCTGCAGATATGTGGACAGCATCAAAAACCTATCCTCACCCTAACAGCATCAAAAAAGTGTGCAAGTTCATGAGTGTGGAGATTGGAATTGGGTCATTACACCTTGAAATGGTGCAATGATGCTAGCTTTCACATTGAGCTACTAAAGCCTCAGCTGTTCAGGCATCTAAATATACACTATATTGCTAAAAGTATTCGCTCACCTGCCTTGACTCGCATATGAACGTAAGTGACATCCCATTCCTAATCCATAGGGTTCAATATGAACCCTATGGATGTGGGTCCACCCTTTGCAGCTATAACAGCTTCAACTCTTCTGGGAAGGCTGTCCACAAGGTTTAGGAGTGTGTTTATGGGAATTTTTGACCATTCTTCCAGAAGCACATTTGTGAGGTCACACACTGATGTTGGACCAGAAGGTCTGGCTCTCAGTCTCCACTCTAATTCATCCCAAAGGTGTTCTATGGGGTTGAGGTCAGGACTCTGTGCAGGCCAGTCAAGTTCATCCACACCAGACTCTGTCATCCATGTCTTTATGGACCTTGCTTTGTGCACTGGTGCACAGTCATGTTGGAAGAGGAAGGGACCAGCTCCAAACTGTTCCCACAAAGTTGGGAGCATGGAATTGTCCAAAATGTCTTGGTATGCTGAAGCATTCAGAGTTCCTTTCACTGGAACTAAGGGTCCAAGCCCAGCTCCTGAAAAACAAGCCCACACCATAATCCCCCCTCCACCAAACTTTACACTTGGCACAATGCAGTCCCACAAGTATGGTTCTCCTGACAACCACCAAACCCAGACTGGTCCATCAGATTGCCAGATGGAGAAGCGTGATTGGTCACTCCAGAGAAGGCATCTCCACTGCTCTAGAGTCCAGTGGTGGCTGCTTTACACCACTGCATCCCACACTTTGCATTGCACTTGGTGATGTATGGCTTGGATGCAGCTGCTCAGCCATGGAAACCCATTCCATGAAGCTCTCTGCACACTGTTCTTGAGCTAATCTGAAGGCCACATGAAGTTTGAAGGTCTGTAGCGATTGACTCTGCAGAAAGTTGGCCACCTCTTGGCACTATGCTCCTCAGCATCCACTGACCCCGCTCTGTCAGTTTACGTGTCCTACCACTTGGTGGCTGAGTTGCTGTCGTTCCCACACACTTCCACTTTCTTATAATACAGCTGACAGTTGACTGTGGAATATTTAGGAGCCAGGAAATGTCACGACTGGATTTGTTGCACAGGTGGCATCCTATCACAGTTCCATGCTGGAATTCACTGAGCTCCTGAGAGCGAGTCATTCTTTCACAAATGTTTGTAAAAGCAATCTGCAGCCTAGGTGCTAGATTTTATACACCTGTGGCCATGGAAGTGACTGGAACACCTGATTCTGATTATTTGGATGGGTGAGCCAATACTTTTGGCAATATAGTGTATTTGACTTTCCCAAAAATGATCCAACGATCACTCCCTTATCATTCAGGAATCAGACAGGTGTGTGATTAGAACCAGAACAGGGTTGGCACTTTTGAATGCATCTATTCTGTCCTCTTAGCAAAAGGAGCACGTTAGCAGAGCTGCCTCTTTAGCCCTTGAAGGCTGTAAAAATGAAGGCTTCTTCTGACACAGTTTGGCTCACAACCGGGACGTAAGTACCTAATTTCATGCCATCTCATGTAGATGCTTGTGCTGATATGACAATAAAGAGCCTCATTTTCTTGTATTTGCTACTAATTTGTAAGCCATCTACATTTTTGCAGCACTTAAGGCCCAACACACAGTCACTGTATAGTAGTTATGCACATAAAACAGAAAACGATAGATACATACTATACTATACTATATACATACTATTTCTGATCAGGCTAATGCATTTAGGTTAATGCTATATGCCGGAAAATAGATCCTACTGTGAAAACAGAAGGATTAAAAGTTTGACTGTTACTTCAACCAGTAACATTTCTTGATTTTCACAGTGATTTCTCATTCAGCCGCCAAGTGTGTCTTGACGAAACAGCTGTATTAACTTTTGCTTTAATACAGATAAGGTGTTGTACAAAGCTAGTTTGTTTCCAGCACACATTGATTTTCACACAAACAAGGTGCAACATGTCACTTATTCTTTTAACTTTGGAGCAGGCCGAGGTAGCTCTTTAATCTGCTTCTCGTGTCAGCGCTGTCAGGCTAACTGTCTACTAACTCTGGTTCGAAACTTCCTAACCCAACCCTGACAACTGTAGGTGTGTAGTATCTTCTAAAACATGAGCAAGTAAACCAAATTCCCAAATTGTCCCAAATTCCTAGTTTTGCAATAAGGAATCCTCTTCTAAGCATCAAATTACATCATTTAATACTGTTGTAGGCCAAAACTGAACAATTTCGTCACCCTAAATTTAATAATATGACCTGTCAATCATTTACCGGGATGGTTTTTAAAAATGAGAGTACTTTTATGTGCAACTTGTATCAGTTAACACAATTTTAATGCTTCCTTGTTGGCCAAATCTCTCTGGAAATGAATTTTCCTCCTAAATAAGGGAAAAAAAAAAAAAAAAAAAAAAAAATATATATATATATATATATATATGTATATATATATATGAATTAACTAACCATTGATTGTGTTTCATCTCTTTTATCATTTCTACCTTCTCTTAGTACGTTCAACGACCAGTTGCGTTTCACAACATGCAGCTTGCAAATGTCACTTTAATGAAGTTCCCAATATTGTCATGGTTTTTGGTTTTAGTTTGCTGAGTTTGGAATCACTTTTGTCACGTGTCAGTGTTTGTTTTGTCCTGCCTTTGTGTTTTCCCCACCAGTTTTCTGTGCTATCCGCAGTCTTTGTGTCATTGTTTCCCAGCATTTTCAGTTCATTTATTTACTGCTTTTAATTTTTTTATTGTATCTTATATTCTGCCTCTGAGTGTTCCCAGTGTCTTTGTTTGCCTGCCTAGATTTTTGAAATCTTGCATCAGTTTGAAGGTCCAGTGTGCAGGGTGTAGGGGAATCTGTTGGGTTAGGGTTAGGGTTATATTATATAATTATAGCTGAGTTTTATGGTATATAATCACTTGTAAGTCAGTCATGTTGCACTGCCAAGGCCAGAATATGAATATGAATAAACCAAACTCTGGTTCTAGAGAGAGCCTTTCATGCTTTTTAGGACTGTACATGCTTGAACACAGTGGAAGCAGTGACAAAAGAGGTGTTCTGTTGGTAGCAATTAGCAACTTCACCTCTAGATGTCACTATACATCCTTAGTCTGACTCATCAGATGTAGACTGCGGGTGTAAAGATACCAGATCACAACTTTTTCCTTCCTCTCTGCTATTTACATGTAAAAGTTTTTTGAAATCCTCTTAATTACAGGAAACAAAAGCGACAATCTCCAAGCAGCAACCTGTATGCTAAAGTTTCAAGTTTGGCCAGATGTTTGAATCGTGTAAATACAGCAGCCCTGCTATTATTTTCTTGTAAACTGCTCTCCTCTCATTCTCACTGTCATTTCATATTGTTGTTTCCCACGTCCAAGACAACTGCGACTGATTTTAAGAAATACAAACACACTGGAGCATTGCCAGACCATTCTACAGAACAGTCCTGCAATATGACACTACAAAATCATGCAAATTCGACCTTTAAGTACGTAAACTGTGCTTTTAGTTTGTTTATTTCAACCTCCCTGCTTTGTACGGCATTAGGTAACTTGTTATAGATATTATGTGTCAATTGTAATTATGGCAATTATGGCTTAATAAATTGAATTTAAATTGAATAAAGTTGTGGACCTGAGTACTGCAGGTCATGTTTATGAAGCTTTTTCACCGTCCAAACAGGGAAACTGAATACTGTGCATACAGTTTACATCAGAGACATTTCAAAATGTTCTGTGGAAGTTTTTACTTATCAGAACTCATTACACACGTTGCTTTTCAAGACTTGTGTGAGTCAGACTTCTGTGCATGATGTCAAACTTACCTTTGAAATTTGCAAGGGTTGTATATCTTACAGACTTGTGTAATATACAGTAAAAAAAAATGTAATAGTCAATGCAAAATAACTTTCTATTTTTCAATCAGCCTAATCTAAATGGTATCTGGGTCCTCTCTGAGCTCTTTGCACTAAGTTTCTTTAGTCATTGGTTTGCAGAAGCACATTTGTTTTCCAGTAACACCTTCACACTGATCTCATTCTGTGGTTTTAAGATGCTTGTTAGCCACACACATTCAAGTAGCATCTGCTACTCTTGATGACTCATGAGACATGACTCTTTGCAGTGAGATTAAAGAAAAGATATTTCATGTTTGTGCTGCTTATTGAACCACATATGTCCCATTAAGTAACCAAATTCATTCTAAAAAAGGCCGATTGAATTTTAGGTGCTACAGACGATTAGGTTTGGGGTAAGTCCCTGTCACAGAGATCTTGCAATCCAAAAAATTTTCCAGTAGATTAGTAAGCATTAGTAGAAAATCTAGATGAACAATTAAAAATCTGTCTGTGTAACTGCTCTGATTGCTGTGACATCACCTAAAGACAGAATTTCATTATTTCTATTCCATGAGAGGAAGAAAAGCTTTTGTAAGGTGGTTGTTTTTCAAAATATCTATTGAAACAAAGCATCCTGACATGATCGCACCTTTAACTTCTGTGCTAGAAGTTAAAGGTGCACCCCTCAGAGTAAAACAGGAGCACTTTTCACATATGGAAATGTCAATTGGACAATTGGACAAGAATAAACAATTATATATTTCATGTTGAATGTATAATAAAGACGTCATATAAAATATACAACTTAGGGAAGAACAATCCTCATATGTTGCTTTTCTTTCTCAATTTCTAGACTTTCTTACTTTGAAACTTGATTTCTGACTTGTTGCATATTAAGACAAAGTCATTTTAATAAAATCAGAATTTAAACTACATTCTGTTAGGGAAAATGTGGGTTTTAACTGTACTTAAGATGAACTGAATTTATTGAGTTGACTTCCATTTCCATCAAGTGGTGGATTTGAGTACTGCCGGTCATGTTTTACAAAAAAAAAAAAAAAAAAAAATTCTGCTTTCAAACTAGGGAACTGTCTGTCCTGTGTGCACAGTTTCAGCCACAGATGTTTCAAAATGTTCCGTGGAAGATCTTACTTATCAGAATTCCTTTACTGTTGTGTTGTTTTTCAAGACGTGTGTGAGTCAGATTGCTGTGCTAATGGCAAATTTCCCACGAAAAAAATTGCATTAATTGTGTGGACAGTAAATTTCTAAAAGTGCAGTGGTTTTATGCATCACAAATCCGTGTAATATACATTGAAAAATTAACATACTCATATTTTATATTGAAATTAAGTCATTAAAACTGTGTTCAGATTTCTATTCTCAGATTCACAGCATCTCAGTGTCATGTCTGAAACAGATATTAGAAAGTGCTGTTATGAACTGCACTTCCTTTTATTCTGTTTAACTGATCTTTAAAAAGAGGAAGGGAAATAGCACACCATCAGCCCACAACTTACACTGACTTCATTTGATACAACAAAGTCTTAGTCATGTTCCTCAGGATATAACAGAAACAACACAATAATAACAAGAAAAGCACTTGGAGAGCAAAGTACTCCGCCAAGGCTGCTCAGTCATTGTATCATTTGAAATCTTTAATAAAAAATGACCTTGCACTGAGCACAGGTATGTGTTATGCATGTATGGATACATACATGTACGGATACTGAATTGCGTGACCTAAATATTTAGCGGGTGGCGGGAATTGATGGGACTTGGAAACACCCCCACAAATTAATCAGTTGTTCCTTGTATCATTTCCAATGGATAAGTCCCAATAAGTTCGCAGCGGTCGATGTTTAGCAGGATCGCAATCGTGATCATCAGTAGGCAGCTGACGTAGCGTTCACTTGCCATAGTTACAGTGACGCCATGCCTCTATCTCGCAATACAGAAGTCTTCAACAAATCTGTGGATCCAGACTATGAGGCGCATCACTGCCAAAATCGAATCACTTGGTCCTTTTGTCCACAGACAAATGTACATAATTCTGCCATGTTCCTTGGCAAAGTAATTTTAAAAAAATCTCCTTAGTCACATATTTGCTGTTACCTTTCTGCTCCTCTGATTCTTCAGGTTTTGCTTCAGTTTCTTGTGGCTCTTTTTCTGTAGTTTCTATGCGTTCAAAGGTTTGCAGGCCTGAAAAAGGATCAGAAATTATATGAACCTGTTTAGATATTGGAATATGCTTAGTTAAGATCAGATATTCTTTGTATAGTTAGTTGTTGAGCTAACTGAAGGCGCTGAACTGACCGTTCTGAGGTACAGATTCAACAGGCAACTCAGGGTCCATGACGCTGAGAGGGATGTTGGCTTCATCCGGCCTGGAAGTGAAATCAACAGAGTAGCGCTGTAGGAAGATTCAGAACACACAGAGAAGAACATACGTTATTCCTCTTTTTGTTACATTTAACAAAGATTCCTGACTTGAAGCGAACCATTTAAGCTGCTTTTATGAGACACTGATACCACTTTCATGTTTGTACAGCAACAACCAGCAGCCAGAAAGTTTAACTCTGCATAAATTTGAAAATGAGGAAACAGCAAATCCGTCCAAAGTTGCAGAACAGTCATCCAACCATCACCCAAAACCCACTAAAAAAAGGAAAGCTGAGAAATTTCATGTATTCAGCTTGGAAACATAAGTTCCCCTGATGCCCTACAAATGTGGACGAACTGCACTTCCGATGTTTAAATAGTGTAAAGTCATCTTATGAGTTGTGAAAGTGGTAAACTAGCTCAGTTAAACTAGATATTAGAAGATATTAAGTGGAGTACATTGGGTACATCAATACTGGCACTACAGACAGACTTTCCTTTTTAGGCTTTCCTTTTTAGTTTAAAGAGTTTCTTCTTCATTTAACTTTGAGAACTTACAGCTTGACCAAAGTCAGTGCAAAGACTGCAACCGGTTACAGTAAGATAAATAATAAGGCCATACATGCAGAGACTTAGAATTGCTTTAAATATTATGAAAGAAAACGTCCACGATTGAATTTAACAAGTACTAAAGACACTCAGCATGTTTCCATCATGTCTGTTTTCTCAAACTAAAATTCTCTGGGAAATTTTTAACTCTCTTGTGCATTCTGGGGAGTCTGGTTATGCTAGTTTTGTTTCTTAGAAACTTAATGAGTTCCTCATTCATCACATTATTTTTTAGTCACAATAACTGAAGTTATAAGAACTCTTGTATAAATGTGTGTGTGTGTGTGTGTGTGTGTGTGTGTGTGTGTGTGTGTGTGTGTGTGTGTGTGTGTGTGTGTGTGTGTGTGTGAATTTGTTTGCTCATTTTCTTATCTTTGGGTAAGGAAAATGAGCAAACTGCTCGCTGCAAGCTAATTCCAGTTTTTATACTAAGCTAAGCTGTCTGGCAGCAGGTTGAGGCAAATAAAAATCAAATACTGTCCCTCCCAACATGTTGAACTATCCTTTGTTGGAAATCAAATTGGAAAGGAATCAAAGGGATACTGTACTTACTCTTCCTCTCTTCTGAACCACATAACAAGCAACTCCAAATGCAAGAGCTACAATGATGATCACGATGAGGATGATGATGCCTGAAGGAGAAAACACAATTTTCCACCAATGTGGGTGTGTGACTATGTCCAAGTCATAGATGTAAATTTGCTGTTTATGTCTAAAGTTACAGTGTAGTTACAACCGTAAAAACAGATATTGATATGACTTCAGACATCAAAAAGTAACTCACCAGTGTTGTCACCTGTTTCAGATAATGGCTGTGGAGTGGTGCCTTCAAGAAACAGAGACAAGTTCATGCCAATTGCTGCCAAATGTCTGTCCGTTCATAATGTAATCAGTCACCGCTAGATTGTCAAAGCTGCTCAGTCTTCAGTCCATAATTGAATACATATTTAAAGCAGCTTCAACATGTTTTTGGCCACTTGGGGGCAGCAGAACAAGCTGAATGTACAACGGTGACATATCAGCAATGTGGATATGTGGACTAATATGTGAGAAAACAGTTGGAGACTTGAATCAACATTCATTTTAACTGTGTTTCTGACAACCTGATCTCCTTCCTTGGTCTCAGGAAAATATCTGACTAGTTTAAAGGCTATACTATAGTCTCCAGCCCGTCATATCATTGGGGAGTTTACCTGGAACTTTTACACTGTAAAATTGAGGAGAGCTGCAAAGTTGGATGATAACCTTCTGTGCAACTGTCACAACTGCACTAATCAACTACCTAATAAATACTATAGTGCCAAAGCTGAATGTGGTTTATGCTAAAAATCATTTTAAATGTTTCACTGATGCTTTTTCTGACTGTAATTACACATAAAAAGTGTCTGAACGGTCAAAAATGTAGAAAAACTGTGTCGCCTTACTCTTGGTAACGATGGTGGCTTTTGTAGTTTTTGAAGAATCCATGGGTTTAGGTGTGGTCGAGGATAAACTTTCATCACCTGAATGAGAAAAAATGTTATTCTACAATACAACAAACGTGATCAGGCATTAAAACAGAGAAGAGACGATGATAAATGGACCAGATATCTGACTTCAATGCTTAATAAGCTTTAGGCTGCAAAGGTGATAACTCTTACCTTTGCTCTCTGTGGTTGAGGGTGTGATGGTGATGGTGGTGCTGGTGGGGTTCAAGGTGCTGATGGGACTTAAGGTATTTGTGATGCTGGTGGTGCTGGTGGCACTGGTGGGCATTGTGATGGTGCCAGTTGTTTCAGTGGGGACATTTTCATTCAGTAAAACTGTATTAGACTCTCCATCTGTTGTCGGCTCATCTGTTCCAACAGATGCCACAAACAAACCTACAGGAAACGAGAAAATTTTCTAAGAGGTGAAGTCAAGAATTAGTAAAGTTAAAAAAATAAATAAATAACTTGGCCTTTTTACTCTTTGTCTTTGTTTAGCACCTTTCAAATGGTCCTCATCCCCCATTGTATCAGCAATTTGTCTCGGTAATTCAAATTTCATTCATATAATCAAATCAAATTGACCGGATTCCAAAACGCAAGACAATAAGTGCTGATACAAGTTTGAAATTGTGACTACTATACTTACTATAGAACAGCTCAAGGTACATAACAAACATTCTTCCTCATTTTACGCACATGCATATGATTAACAAAGTAACTATAATACTGTATATTTACATTTAAAAGAATTTTGTTCCCCGTTTTAACCATTTCTAGTGAACATTTTTCAAGACATGCATGAAACAGTGAGGGAAAGCACCACATCACAGTATACAAATTAAGTAATGTTACTGTAATTGTAAAATCCTCAATAGATGGATTCAAATGTGCACAGTATCATCCACCCTTATGGCTCACAGTAGCTCTGTCAGCTGCAACCACTTATGTAAATACCCGTGTTAAGGTGTGGCCCTGCTTGCCTGATGTTTTTTTATTAATTTCATCGTTTCAACTACATTTTATAGCTTTCTAAAACTGTGACTTAAGGCATCATCAACAATATTTGATCAGATTAAGTGTTATGATTGAATTGTCATTGTATTTTTACCACAAGTATAACTAATTTCTCAAATCCAGACATCATATTTGGAATATATTTCTCTCTTTTTTTGCCAGCGAAACTTCATTAGCTGTAAAATCACTAATTTCTGTATGAACAGGTAAAATACACATGAACATCTAAATAGTCTTACCCAGGATTAAGAAGGAAATCGATGACATGGTGAGTTTGACTGAAGCCACTGGTGGTAAAAGATGCAAAATCTAGATAAGAATGAAATAAATGTACAGTATATGTATTATTAAAGCAGTCTGGCCAAAGGTGTTGCTTTCATCTGCTGCTTTTCTTCCTTAATGCATCAAAGCATTTCCTGCTTCTGAAGGAACCAGAAAAGAGGATCAACACCTCTGAACAGTATTGCTCAAACGACTTTAGAGGAAACTGCTGTTACATTGCTTCAGATGCTTCTCTCAATGCAGAAAAAACGTATTATTAGTGACAAAACTCTGCTGTAATCTAAAGTTAATGAATTTAGTGAACTTTCTTGCATTTTGTGGCATTTTGTGGCAAAATACTCACCTGTATGTGTTTAAATGATTAATTTGTCATTGTATTTCAATATTACAATATTCAGTATTACAATAAAGGAGTATTTTGTGTCTTATTCTTGAGAAACTGCAAAAAAAAGAGGTTCAAACAACACATTTCTGTTGCTGTCAGTTCAGTTTTATGCTCACTAGATGTCGCTGTAACTAAGGAGAAACACACCAGACAGCTGCCCTTTTTTCATTGCTGAAGGCAAATATATTTGCTGCCTGATATTGTGCAAAAGAAATGAGAGGAAAACCTCTGTACAAATCATATATTGAAGTTCTGTTCTAGTTTGCTAAAGTTGATAAAGGTGAATAAAAGAAAAAGTAATGGGACATTCTGATATGCTTGTGGTGTGGTAGGAGAACAATGCTTGGGTGATACAACAGATAGAGATGCAATAATTGGTCAATAAATTCTACAGTTCCATTTAGCAGACGCTTTTATCCGAAGCGTCTGAGAGTAGATCCAACACATGCAAGTATCTAGCCAAGAGAAAACAACACACACGCACACACGCCAAAAAACAACAAATTGTTTCAGAAAATAGACAACTGTGTCAGTAGTTGATTCATTTTGTAGTTAATCGAGTAAAATGCCAAACTATGATTTTTGCTTGAGGCATTTCTTTGTCAGATATGAATGTTTTTCTAGGTTTTGAGCTGTTGTTACAGTAGAAGTAGACATTTGAATGCAACTCTTCAGGCTTGGAAATCATGACCATATGTGTTGCTGTATTCTGACACTTTAAAGAGCAAATGATTCAATGATTTAGTGAGGAACTAATCAGCACATTGCTGCTAATAATCAGCACATTGCTGCTAATGAAAATAATCTTTGGTTGCTGCTCTGCTGCTGCTCTGCTGCTGCTGCCGCTTTTTTGGATGTTTCTAAGTGCCGCTGTACAACTGTGTCAGCATGACTTGTCTTGTGTGGTCGGAGCTGCCGTGAGGGTGTGTGTGTGCTCAGCATTGTAGCTTCACCTATTACTGTTTATTTCCTCATGCCAGCGGTAATCAGCAGCAGGATTAGTGTTAACTGCCACCCAGTCGCTGGCAGCCTCCACGTGGGCCACTGCACTCCCCTCCTGCCCACCGGGACGAGGAGACCGGGAGTCGGCTAATCCCGGAGAGAGACCCACGTCTGGCTTCCTCTCTGGGCCACCTATCGCCACATCACCGGGCAACAGCATCAGGCCTGGTGGATGAGCTAATCACTGAGAGGAGAGGAGAGGAGAGGAGAGGAGAGGAGAGGAGAGGAGAGGAGAGGAGAGGAGAGGAGAGGAGAGGAGAGGAGAGGAGAGGAGAGGAGAGGGTGTGTTTCTCTGTGTGTGAGAGAGACCCAGAGAGGGGAGAGAGCCAGACCACCCACCCAGAGGATTCAGAGGCACAGGATTCACAGCCCATTCTGTTGACCTGCCACACCACCCCAGCTCTGGGCAAGGCCCTCCCCAATTGTTCCGCCTGCTAACATGAGGAGGGGGGTTAGACGAGGGGGGATGGGGGGTTGGATGAGCAGCAAACAGTGGGCTGAGCTTCTCTCCTTCAGCTCACAAAGGGGCTGAATTGTGTCGGACAGGAGCACTTTTTAGAGTGGCCCTGCCATGGGGCCTGAATGAAACATCTGTGGAGGCTGAGCCCGAGGGAGAAAATGCTATTTTGCTGTTCAACCACACTGACAACCTATTTTCTCTTTCTTTACCCCCTCCCTACCCTCCCCTCCCACACACACACACGCACACACACACACACACACACACACACACACACACACACACACACACACACACACACACACACACACACACACACACACACACACACACACACACACACACACACACACACACACACACACACCACGCTGCCGCCTCCCCTCATTGTTATTTCTCCCTTGGCCTTGTAAAACTATTCATACTGTATACTCACATTTGCCAAGCGAGTAACAGAGAACTAACAGTAAATGAGAGAGAGTGAGAGGTGGCTTAAATGTTTGTTTGAGGATACAGTCCAATGGAAAAACAATTTTTATCTAGCATTCCCATATGTTGATGAACCTGACTTTTAGCCGTTAATTTGAATTCAGTTTTGCTCTTTTCTTCAAGGAGAAAATTCTGCATTCTTTCAAAATCCTCTTGGTACATTGAACAAACAAACAATGCAAAGAAAACACAGGAACTAGTTACAGTCAGTATTCCAGCTTTTATCAGAACTGTCCAAATATGACATTGCTTATTGAGTTCTGATAAACTATAGGGAAAAATATTTGTATGAAGTTTCAATCAGGGAAGCGTTTTGCATGAAAGCACTGAAAAGCATGCATGGAAAAACTAACAAATATATACTTTCGTCAGTCTGTGAACTGTGATATTTTGGAAAATTGTACAATCTTGACCTATTTAATTTCAATGCAATGATGTCGCCCCTAGTAGAGATCTAAAACCATTCAGGTGTTACAAACTGGAATTTTCCTTTTACTTCTTCTGGGTGTTTGCAGGCTGCAGACAGCTGGTACACACAGATAAATACAGTTAAGATGGTAACGTATTGAGACCATCCATCCATCAGCATCACCTCTGTAACCCCCACCCCAAGCCCACTTTCCCCACAATCCAGCTCCACCAGATGCAGCTCACAGAGAGAGAGCACTGAGACATTTACGTTTAATTGAAGGGGAAACAAAGATCCCTGCTTACTTCCTGGTCACCCATTTTCTTTAATCAATTTCCTCTCTTTGGTCCTATATCATCTGTAACTACTTTCTCTTTTCCCGCCCCTTGTGGGTTCCTCCTGGAGCGAACACACACACACACACACACACACACACACACACACACACACACACACACACACACACACACACACACACACACACACACACACACACTTATTGCTAACCCCCCTACTGTAAGGAGGCAATACCTTCGGCATCAATACTCGTTGCCCCCCTTTGGCTCCTCCAGTCTGAACAATGAAGAAGGCCCACTGGCTCCAGAACATGTGGTATGTACTCTTATATTGAACACATTGTCACACATCTCACACGAGCCTGCAGCGAACAGAGGGGTGGGAGAAAAGGAGGGGAGATAACCGGTGGGGGGGAGTGGGGCCGCTTTAAATACCAGCTCAGCTTGTAATCACTGGAGTTTGAACTTAGAAGGCTTCTTATGCAAAGAGGTCAAGAAGCCAGAACACTCATTTGCTCCTCCTCTCTTCCTTCCCTGCTGCCCTCTGTCAGTCATTTCTCTCCCATCTGATCCATCAGCTGCTTACTTACAGTCACACCAGCGCTCATATCCTCAGGAAATCTTCCACTGTGTTTCCAACAAGACCCAAAAGTAAGACTAGTTCACTGTGGCACAAGCTGGACTACCTCCGGTGCTCAAGCAACACAAAGTGAATCATTTGCTCAATGGAAATTTTCTGGAAGAAGTCAGCTCTTATTTGTGAACAGTTCCCAAGAGAATTCATTAAATTGAAGACTTACATGCCAAAGGGAATATGAAGACAATGCCTGTAAATATATCCATGTAGTGTTGCAACAACTGCTCACCTCAGGACAGTCTGTGTACATCTGGTACAGGCTGGATGGAAATGCCCTCCAAATTATACACCTTTATTGGACCTCACATTTCCCAAATATGACCACCTAGAGAACACAGCCGTACCACCCACACACTATTGGGTGGATTTATCACTCAGCTGATGCCGGTGTGCTTGATGAATAAAAGCGGCTTACAGTATTGGCATTGTTACCTTGTTTGTTGGGGAAGTGAAACATCAGAAACTCCTATATAAAAAGGCATTAGGCATGTGAAAGGAGGGGAAAAGGTGTTGCCTGCTGACAACAATCACAATGTCACTGCCAAGGAAAGTGATGGTATAATATTGTAAAAAAAAAAAAAAGAGCTGAGGCAGAAACGTTTGTGTGTGGTACTGACAGGTCTAAAAAAGACTTCCAGTCAGTCAGCAGCATCATAGCATCATAGCAACAGTGCCAGCCAGAGGAAATAGATAGCCCTGCAACTAATTAACATTTTCATACATCACTTTTCCTACTTTTCATTAAGATATTATGAGGTAAAACATTCTCAGCCTTTAAAGCCATTATGTCTAACTTAATAAGGGTCTTCAACCTATTGATATTCACCCTGTTTTTCACTAATAACATTAAAAGCTTGGAAGCGTCCTGTAAGTGTATATGAACCTTATGATTAAAGCTGTTTGCGGCACATAATGATTCAACAAGTATGTAACCATGCAGATGACAGAGAAGGTAAGAAACTACAGTTTTAGGACCTAAAATTAGGAAATATTGTTGCTGAGGTATTGGTATTTTAAATTGGTTAGGACCATTTTTATCACGAGGCTTTGCGGTTCTAAACATTGTGTAGTTTGTCAGATTGGCATCACAGTGCGCCAGCGGTATTTATAATCCAGAGGCAGAGTCAGTGTGTCCATATCGGGGTTGGTGAGGGTTAAGGGTTGGTACAATCATTCATCTTACCCTTCCAGCTTTGTTTTCTAAGAACATTTAAAAGACCCCCTCTGGTGAACATTAAGTTAGTTTTTTTCAGTGTGTTAACATCTTCAAATGATGTTTTAAATGTTGGATGACACATCAAGAGCGAAATAAGCAATCCTTTCCATCTTGAAACAGTAACGTATCTATGACAGTCTCAAAAACTTGGATTCAGACATCAGGCATTTCAGGTTTGCAGGGTTGAACTTTCGACATCATTTCTCTTATTTAGAACTGGTCTCTGACTCGAACAGGTATGACAGAATTACTCTAATATTACAGGTTGCCAGCGTGTAGAATAGAGTAGTTTTACAGTGTTTGAACAGACTCATAGGTGAGCTGGTGTGCTCGAGCTGCAGCGAATGGACAGGCAGGTGTTGAGAGAAGTTTGAATTTTAGTCATCTGCACATTCTAGAGGAAGCAATGTGTGGAGTTAAATTTAAGCTATTTTAAGGCAGGAAGGGATTATTTTCATGTTATAAAACCTCTATATCTGTATTTTTGATACATGGAGGAAAGTTTTGACGAGTTTATTCAATGACTGGAGAGTGTCGTCTTTAGATTTTCTGTTTCTTACTCCAACCCAAAAAAAAGTAATTACACCAATATTTCACAGAGGAAAACAGCAAGTTGGAATCACTTTGCATATTTGCTAATTATCAAAATTGACAGTTTTCTGCAGACTGACAAACTGGTGGAGTAACTGCTTTCTGCCAGATGCTGAGTTCATTCTGCCATTTCAAACTGCTGTTTTTCATGTAAAATTAATCCAAAAACTGTTAAAATTGCAAGCTACAACTGAGCTCCTGTAAATGGTGAGTGCCATGGAAAATTCTGAAAAATAAACTTTCAACCATAAGTAATTTATAAAGCAAAAATCCAAACATTCATTGCTTCTGGTTTCTCAAATGTAAGATTTTGCTGCCTTTTTTCTCTTTTATCTTACTGTAAATGGCCTTTGAGAATTCAAACAAAAAACAACCCTGTGCAACAGCAAGGAATACAAGAGACTGCTCTGGATGCGCTTTGATGTTTTAAGTACGAGTGAAACAAGACAATACAATTGAGGAAATGTAGCTTAAATCGTAAAGGCTGGAGAGTTATCACAGCCCCATTTCTTGTGTATTTTATTATAACGACAATCACTTGTTGTACCTTCTTCCTGAAAGCACTGGTAAGACTGCTGCATCAGAACTCAAGTCTGTCTCAATGAAATAACACTGCTGGTCTGGCAAAACAACCAATTGGAAGATGTCGCATTGGCTCGTGTAAAGAGTGTGGAGCATTTTTTTTTCTGTTTTAGGACATGGTATAGACTAAATAATGAATCATGTCACTGAAAAAAAATGGACAGAATAATCAAAAAATGAAAGTAACTGTGAGTTGTAGCTCAGCTGTAACAGTGCACTGAGGCTGCAGTGTCTCTGTTGTGATACCAATAGGTATCTTCTTCAGACACACACACTTGACAGATCACTGACGTGGGCCTTCCTGTGTGGGATTAATAATAATAATAATAATAATAATAATAATAAATTTTATTTATAAAGCGCTTTTCCAAAAACTCAAAGACGCTGTACATAAAATACAATAAGATAAAACAAAACTGTTAATTAAAATCAATAGATAGTAAAACAAGTTCAAGATAAAATACAGAATCACTTAAGGAAAGCAGATCTAAAAAGGTGAGTCTTTAAAAGGGATTTAAATGTGGTGAGGTTGGTGCAGTCACGGAGGGCATGGGGGAGTGAGTTCCAGAGTGTGGGGGCGGCCATGGCGAAGGCTCTGTCCCCCCAATGTCGCCGGCTGGTCCTGTGCGGGATGGAAAGGAGGTTTGTGTGGGAGGAACGGAGATTCCTGGGGGGGGTGTAGGGGAGGAGCAAATCGGTAAGGTAAGAGGGGGCAAGATTATGGATGGACTTGAAGGTGAGGAGAAGCAGTTTGTACTGGATGCGGTGTGAAATGGGGAGCCAATGGAGGTTCTGCAGGACGGGGGTGATATGGTCGTGAGAACAGGTTCGGGTGAGGAGTCGGGCAGCAGAGTTTTGAATGAGTTGAAGTTTATTGAGAACTTTGGAGGTGGAGCCGAAGAGAATGCTATTGCAGCAGTCAAGGCGGGAAGTGACGAAGGCATGAATGAGGGTTTCAGCGGCTGAGAAGGAGAGGAAGGGGCGGAGACGGGCGATGTTGCGGAGATGGAAATAGGCAGTTTTGGTGATCTGATTAATGTGGGGTTCAAAAGTGAGGTTGCTGTCAAATATCACACCGAGGTTGCGGATGTGAGCAGAAGGAGATAGGGTGGTGTTATCAATGGTAATGGGGGAGTGGGGAAATGGTGTGAGTGATTTAGGTCCAATAAAGATGAGATCAGTCTTGTCGCAGTTTAGCAGGAGAAAATTTTTCCTCATCCAGGATTTAATGTCGGCCAGGCAGCTGGAGAGAGAGGGGAGGGTGGTGGTGGCGGTGGTGTTGGTGGAGATGTAGAGTTGGATATCGTCGGCGTAGCAATGGAAGTGTAGGTTGTGGCGGCGGATGATGTTGCCGAGGGGGAGGAGGTACAGGATAAAGAGGAGGGGGCCAAGGACTGATCCTTGAGGGACACCATGGGACAGGGGGGCGGTGGCGGATGTGCAGTTGTTGACCTTGATGAATTGTTGTCGATTTGTGAGATATGATGTGAACCAGGTGAGGGCGGTGCCGGTGATGTTAATGGAGGATTGAAGGCGGGACAGGAGGATGGAGTGATTGATTGTGTCAAATGCTGCAGAGAGGTCGAGAAGAATGAGGATGGTGACTTGTCCAGAGTCTGAGGAGAGGAGGAGATCGTTGGTGACCTTGAGGAGAGCAGTTTCAGTGCTGTGATGAGAGCGGAATCCGGATTGAAAGGTTTCATACAGGTTGTTGGAGGTGAGATGAGTTTTCAACTGGGCAGCGACGACACGTTCTAATGTTTTGGATAAGAAGGGGAGGTTGGAGATGGGCCGGAAGTTGTGAGGGGAGGTTGGATCCAAACCAGGTTTTTTGAGGATGGGGGAGACAGAGGCGAGCTTGAGGGGTGAGGGGACACAGCCAGTACTGAGGGAAGTGTTGATGATGTTAGAGATGAGGGGGGAGATAACAGGGAGGCAGTTTTTGAGGAGGTCAGTGGGGATGGGGTCCAGGCAGGATGTGGAGTTTTTAGTTCCAGTGATGAATTTGGGCAGGTCCAGGGGGGAAACGGGCGAGAAGTGGGCCAGGGGGGGAAAGTTCAGAGGGTTTGGTGGAGGAGAGGGGGGATCAAGTGAGGTGGGAGAGGTGACAAGGCTGCTGTGGATGGAGATGATTTTGTTATGGAAAAAGGAGAGGAATAGGTTGCACTTGTCAGTGGTGAACGAGTTTGAGACGGTGTCCGGGGGGGCAAGGAGTTTATTGACAGTTGAGAAGAGGGACTTGGGGTTGTTGGAGCTGGTATTGATCAGGTCAGAGTAGAAAGTGGACCGTGCAGATTTCAGGGCGTCTTTGTATTGTTGGAGGAAGTCGGAGTAGGCTTGACGGTGAACTGTCAGGTTTGTTTTCTTGACAAGACGTTCCAGCTGTCGTTTATGGGCTTTCATGAGGTGGAGTTCGGGGGTGTACCATGGAGCAGAGTGGGAGAAAGTGACTAATTTGGATTTGAGGGGAGCAAGCTGATCAAGACAGGAAGAGAGAGTAACAGGCAGGAAGGTGAAGAGAGGGACATGACAGATTTAGCCCCAAAATTTCTGGAGTATCTTCAAGAGTTTAATGTGCAAATGATAATGGATCATCCAAACCATGTGTGTGGTCAGTTGGTGGCACACACGCAAGCATGTTCACACACACACACACACACACACACACACACACACACGCACGCACGCACGCACGCACGCGCGCACAGACACAGATAGCGTGCCCACACACATACTGTACTCACACACACAGAGTTGGTGATTGGGAGTCTTTGGTCTTCATCAGGTCAATCAGTGGAACCGTGAGACCTGGAGGCTGTGAGGCTGGATGTCCTTCTGTTTCCAGACTTCGGTGTGGCCTGTTCCAGTAACTCCTGACCAAATACAGACCGTCTGAGTGTGTGTGTGTGTGTGTGTGTGTGTGTGTGTGTGTGTGTGTGTGTGTGTGTGTGTGTGTGTGTGTGTGTGTGGAAGAGAAAGCGTGAGTAGTTGTGTAAGTAGATGCTAGGAACAAGCTCTGTGTGGGGTACAAAATGAAAATTGGGGGCTATGACCTCATTGTCATTTACTGTAACACACATTACACACGATCCATCCAGGTCATTAGGGTGGCCATCAGCACTGAGGCACCCAGAATGCTCCGAGTCTGCTCGGACATGCGATCGGTAGCTGGGATTTTGCTCTAGATGTTCATTAAAGGCATGTTTGTTGTTGTTATCACACTGAAGGCCCACCTGTGATTGTGTGTGAACATGCGTGTGTGCGTCATGTGTATTTATTTATTTATTTATTTTATTCATTTATTTGATCAGGGACCATGTAATTATGTAATTATCATAGAACACATAGGACTGATGCATTACATATTTCTGTATGTAATGCATATGTAGCATAGAGCTAATTTTCAACTCCTGTTCCTGGTTGGGCTTTTAAGTAGAAGTAGTCAAAGGATCAACAACGCAAATAAAAACAGCACAGACAGCATTAAAAACCTATAACCCCCACCCACACATGCACACACACACAAACACGCACAATGACACAGTCCACAGTCAGTCGGACCTCTTAGATGTCATAGGTGAGTACATTCTTGTTTTTCTTTCAGCCAATGCTTAACTTTGCTGTAAAAGTTTTTAAATCTGCTATCCTATTAATTGCTTCATACACACACACACAAGTAAAGCCCACCACAGGCAGAGCCCACCACAGAAGGTGCGCAGATGTGCCGCTGGCTACAAGCAGAGGTAGGTCTCTCATTCAGAAGCGATAGCTCTCATATGGCATATGGCAGTAATAGCAAAATCTGACATCATTCCTGTTCTGAAATATACGACCAGAGAAGGAAGACAGATTGTAGCGCTATTTCATGTAAAAGGAATATTAATGGCCTCTGTTTTTTTTCTCTTAAAGTTAGGTTATGTATGGACACTGATAAGGAAAGTGTGTAATCCTGCGGTTCCACTTCGCTGGTAGTTTGTGTGACAGCTGGTGATTGATTTTGTTTGTGTTGAGATTTTCTGAAAAATATATGCTCAGCCTGGATTCAGGAGTCCATCAATATGAAGACCACCAGCTCATATGGGTTAACTGGGCTAATGGGCTATGGGTTAACACATTTCTGTCCTACACACACACACACACATATGAAGAGCTGCGTGTCTGTACTGTATGTGTGCAAAACACACGTGCAAAAAATCTAATTCTGCTGTATATGTTTGATGCAATTTTCAGAAATTAAAGGACTGATGAGACACATACTAGAGGCTCTGTGAAGCTACATTTAGTCACAGCAGGGCTTTGAGTGAATATTAACATGCTGATGTCAAGCGGGTATATAATTTACCAAAACAACCATCTTTGTTTAGTACAGATATTTGGTTGTACTGGACAAATAAAGAAAAAAATTGAACCATAATGATGCTTAATGAAAAGTTACAGTATCACCAAAGCAGCCGTTCCTACTCAGAACAACATGAACGTTTGTACAGCATTTCATGGCAATCCATCCAGTAGTTGTTCACTCAAACCACCAAATGTCAAGTTCCTCGTGGTGCAAGAGGAAAACTCTGAAGATCATTAGACCATCTGTACAAAATGTGCTTCAATCCATCTTACAGATGTAGCTACATTCTACAGGGAAAGTGAAACTGTTGACCTTCTGGTGGTGCAAGATGAAGTCATTAGGACTTATCTTCTCAGCACTTTGGATATCTGGACCAAGTTTCGTCAGTCAGGTTTGGACCAGAGTTCAGGATGGAAGGACAGACAGAGTTGTGCTTTTGTCACTGTGTCCTTACAGAGCTGTGTCGCCATTACTTTGGACAAATCAATTTTTGTTGAACTATGTGTAGTTTTCAGTTCAGGCTTCATTATAATCAGATATTATGGAACTGCTAACAAATAGTGCACCACTTCGGGCACATTTTACAAGTCATGTCTGGGCATTTTATATGTTAAAATAGTACTTAATGGTAAAGATTAGGATAAGGGAGTACAACGACATGTCATGAAGTGAAATACCAAATGCAAAAAATGTGCTGTTCATGATACCAAGCTGCCTCCACTAGAAATTAGTTTGTGTTTTTTTTCACTTTAACATGTCCATATGATGTTTTTAAATGTTAGAAGACATATCATCAGCAAAATAAGGAGCTTTTCCTATGACTAAGCATTGATGTGTGCCAACGTCAGTTTTAAAAGTATGAAAATTTATTCTTCTTGAGAATCAATTTCCACTTCAGACACATATGACTGAATTACTCCAATATTCCAACACTTGAATATGAACAAAGTACAGTGTTTGAGCAGTGGTACATCCAGAAAGAGGCAGACACCTGATAGATCCACACATTCTAAAGGAGACAACAGTGTAGAGTTACATTTTCAGTAATTTTCAGGGAGCAATGGATTATTTTACTTTAAAATAATAAAGTAAGTAAGTAAGTAAGTAAATATGTAACTTGGATACGCAGAGTTGAGTTTTAGGGGTTAAATCAACAACCAGAGAGGGACTTTAAGATCCTCCACAAGTTTCCTACATGAGCATTTAATGGTCAGATTGCATCAGAAACAAACGAGTTTTAGTAATGATTGCTCTGAACCATTGCTAGTCTGTAGTGTGAGCCTGAAGGCAGAACATTGAACTCTATGGAGGCTGGTCACAGTTTGAGAGCACAGTTTGGGCTCAATATAGAACATTTTGGACAAACAAATCAGATATGTTTCTTTGTTTGTGTTGATGATCCTCCCACACTTTTTGCCAGTACAATTGAGCATGTTTATTACCAAACCAGCAGAATATGAAGAAAGACAAAAGTGACTATACAAAGGATTTATAGAAGAATTCCACCAATTCCCTCCTATCTGCAATCTACTCTTTTTGCACAATGCTTCTGTGTTTACATCAACAGTTGCTCCCAAACATCTGTAACTCTTAACAAACTTCTGGCCCTTAATGTGTGTGAGATAGAGAAAATGAGCTTTTTATGGTAGAAAATAATCTAAAATTAAACCTGTTGTTTTTAGAAACTGGTCTTTTCATGTTGTGAGCACCACAAACAAATTAAAGGCGGTCATATAAATCTCAAATAAAACCAGGCCATCATGACACGTAGATACTTACCACCACTGGAGGTCAGCGAGGAAAATATTTGTTGAATTCCACCAACAAACACCTCAGAGCCAATTCAGATCAAATAGATTTTAAACATGATTAATGCAGGAAAAAACACGCCTGCCCACAGCCAAACTTGGGATTGCCTCGGTTCTCAAGGAAACCACAAATGTGCCAGATGAAAGGTATACCACACCAAGCCTGCCAATACCAACTAGCCTCATCTGCCATTTAAAGCCTTCTAATCCATCATTAGTAAGAAGTTAGGCCTAGCAGTGCCACAAGCTTTTCTGTGCGCTCGAGTGCAACTGTGAAATCTGCTTTGACTTGCTGTGGCCAGGTTTGCTACACTGGAACCCTGGAAGTCGTCTCATTTCCTGACAACAGCGTGCCCCTCGCTCCACCTTGTAAAACTTGTTTATCTCATTTTAAGTCCCCTCAATAAAAATCATTTTTATAGAAGGTCTCCCTGCTTGTTTTTTCCCCAAAACTCCCTTTTGATCTGATCCCACAACAAATGTCACGCTGAGGGCACAGTGTCGGCTTTACTGTAAATCACAGAGCCAGTTCCCCTTGTACACATGACACACGGAACAGCCAGTAATGACCATGGGGAGGGTCGTGGTGGAAATGGGGGTGAAGTGGGAGCAGAGCAGGGGTGTCCAGCAATGCATCACCCATCTACCGAGTGCTTTCATCTCCTCTGATAAGTGCCATACCTAATCAGGTTAAAGCAGCACATGCCAAGGAAGGAGAGGAAATTCCGGCCAAAACGGTAACGTATCTGTTCCGCTCTCATGCGTCGCATTCCTCCAGCTAATTAAGGGTAAATATCTGACCCTGGAGAGAAAACGTCCACATTAGTCCAACCAGTCAGTCGGTGTGGTCCATCTGCACTCTCTCTTTCTCTCTTTTGCTGCCCCCCCCCCCCCCCCCCCCAATTTGGCACACAGATGACAAAAAACATAGGGGAGTTCTCAGTAGGTTTCTTTCTTTCTTCTGCGGCTCCCCTCTCTTTTCTTCTCCGGCATTAGGCCCCATCATTACTGACAGGCTATCAGTTGTTCTCATACCAGATTATCTACTGCCAATGACCTCCAGGTCATGGCACCGTGCTCTCTGCCACTTTCTCTCTTTGCTTTGCCTTTGTCTCGTCACAGATTCACTTCAATGACTTTTCAAGGCTTCGGTGATTCCAAATCAAAGATGCTATTGATCATAGTGCCAAGTTGGGTTTTGGTGGTTTTGGTCAGAAGAGCAAGTTATTTTCCAGAATAATTCTTGATAATTAATGAAACGGAATTGTGAAATTAAATAAACTAAATTGCAATCTAACATTGAATTTATATTGTGATTTGACAGCAGAAAGAGACAAATCAGAATTGGAAAAATTTTATTGTCCATCTCAAGGTCTAGGAAGTTAGTTTTTGACTTAAAACGAACATACACTGAAAAATAGAAGGGGAAAATAAGATAAAAAATTAAATGTCATATAAATAGACAAACATGGAAAAGAGGTCAGATTCTCAATAAGTGGACAAACACCAGGTCTAAATGTGAACAGGCCCAGTGGAGAAGCATTCTTCCTTCATATGTTGACGTCCTCGTGTCTTAGAGGAAAGCTTCAGTTATTCTCAGTTCCTTTATCCTATGACGACAATAGAACAACCAGCAAAGCTCGAGAAGCCACTGAATGATCTGGTGAGTGTAGAGACGATTTGAATCATATGCACCAGTATGAACTTCATAGTTATATGTGAAGTGAAAACCTTTGGTAGAAAATCAAACTGCTCCCTCTGTTTGATTTCCATTACAATCACAGCAGTGGAGATGAAGACGATTGCAAAGTGGACTAACAATGAGTGCATTAGAGACAGGATCATGGTGTTTTGTTTGTTTACATAGTGTGACTATGTAACTATGTAGTCACTATGGTGACTACATATAAAATGGTATGAACCCCACAGCATGTCACTCAGGTTTCCTGGACAGTAGTTTTAAAGTTCAGTGTTTTGACTTTAGTTGTTGCCATATTGGTGGTACCTTAGTCTTTCCAACTGTCCATTAATCCAAAAATAAGCAAAGAGGTAGAGCGCCAGGGGAGTTGAGGAGGGCCATGCAATTTTCTCTTAGCAACCTGGTCTCCACAAGATTACGTCTCTATACAACTTAACTGCCTTCTCCGTGTTTTGAATGAAATATATTTTCTGTCAGATTGCATTTGTTTGCGACTTACCATGAATATGTTACCAGTTTCCCAATTATTTTTTGATTTACAGTCCATTGTAAGCTAACCATGCATGTATTAGATAGAGTGAATCTTGTCACCCTGGAAACCTAGAAAATTAGTTGTGGTTTCAGCTCAAACCCTGATGTTTTCCGAAACCTAACCAAGTAATTTTGGTGTTTAAACTTAATCAGGCTTCTAAGATGTATTTACAGTTGCAAAAGCGTCAACCAAAGTGAAATGTTTTCCTAAATATCCCCACATACCTTTCATATCTAAACCTAACGAAAGATCAAACGAAAACAAAACTTCAGTCTAAGAATTAAAGCATTACACAAACAGTTTTTGTCCACTTTTGCCTCCCATCCTAACTCCTTACACTGACTTTGTAGCTTTTCAAACTGGAATCCTTTCCTTCTATGTCATAGGTTACTCATATATTTGTATGGGAGTTTAAAATCTAAATAGAAATGAATTTTAGTTGTATAGGAATGAAATTTTGTGGAGACAGGGTTCTATGATGGCCTTTAATTCTGCATAATTTGAAGACTTATTCTAATTTAAACAGGTGAGTTATACAAAAAATAACCTCAGACAGCTATCATGAATAGGGAAATTAGTTACAGAGACCAAAATAATTTTTTTTCCAGGCTGTGAACATGTTTAATTCCTCTATAAAGTTGAGGATCTTAACACTGGAATCTATAGGAATTGACTCACTTTTGGAGCCAGCCTCAAGTGGACATTTCAGGAACTGCAGGTTTGGCTTCAGTGTTCAGGACCAGAGGATGCTGCTTGTTGTATTTGAGCAGTGATAACTCTTGTCTGTTTCTGTAATTACCTTTACCTATAAATTAATGTCTTTTTCTGTTATGGGTGACTTCATCACATTTGCTAATCAGACCAAATTTGATTCCACTTTTGCTTCATTAAATCCATTCTAATCAGTTCACAAACCAGAGCTATAGATGACAATATAGCGGTCTCAGCCACTGAGCGCAGACTGGATTAGTTAAACGCTTGTTTCTGACAGCAAAATTTCAAAAGTATCATCACAATGATGCAGATTTTTTCTGTTGCATGGAATTATGTCTATGATGTATAAGAAGTCTGTGAGGCTTTAGCTAAGTGAGAATTCCACAAGTATATTTGGACTAGATGTGGAATATGAGAGACAGCACTCTCTCTGACACTATTTCGATGCTGTGCAGTTGCTCAAACCTGTATTAATGCACTGTTCTTTGGTTTTGAATTCCTATACCATCCATGATCTTTGATAGCTTTGTGTCAGAAAACTGTAGGTAATGCGTCTCAGTGACTTTTCTTGGCTTACTTTGGTGTGTAAAAAATACGCCAAACGCGATCGTTCGTGGTTGGCTTAGGCTTTCATGCTTTAGATGTACAGAGGAAACAAGTGAGGATGAAATCCGATGAAGCCTGAAGCCCATTTGTATCTGAAAAACACCAGCTTTCTTCTGTCAGAACTCTTATGCTTTGTTGATCTCATCAATCTTTAGGGAAAAACATGTTGCAACACACGTCCAATCCTGGCGTTCATGCTCAAAGAAAGTCTAATTTATCCAAAAAATGATTTTCATGTCATTGTCAGCTACATGTCATAATCAATTTCTGCAAGATTTTCCATGCCACACTCTGACAGTTAAATCAAAACAGTCCTTGGTAATTTGGCTACTTCCATTCACAGTCCATGTATTTATAACTGCGCAAACAGACTCACTTTATGTCTCATCAACTGACGTACACAGCATGCCACACACATAGCAGCAGGAAGCAGCCCAGTGTAATACACTTGAAGTTGTTTACATTACATTGCAGAGAGAGGAAGGTGCATTGGAGACACATCATGATCCTGACCCATGATCCTGACCTGTGTGCAAGTGGATGTCAAGCCACAGTCCACATGTTCCAAACTGGAGTGTGGTCAACAGCAACGCTAACAAGGGTTTGGCAGAAAACTTCAAGATTGTGACTGTAGTGGGCAGAGAAGTGCTGTGTGCATGTGCGCGCACGTGTGTGTGTGTGTGTGTGTGTGTGTGTGTGTGTGTGTGTGTGTGTGTGTGTGTGTGTGTGTGTGTGTGTGTGTGTGTGTACAGCACCGAGGGTCTGTCATCCACCACAAAACCTGTCATACTGTCACCACCTCCTTTACGTAACACCCTATTCGGATGTCATGAAACATAAAGTTAAGCTCTTTAACAGCAAACAAGATGTTAAAATCATCTGGAACTACACACTCACAAGTGTGTAGGAGTGACAATCTATGTTTCCAAGGCCAGGGAGGGATCGGTGCATGTTCAGAAGCTTCCATGATCCCTGATTGCAGTGTATAAAGCACCAAAAAAGGCTGCATCATTGTAAGTGTGTCAAACAAGGCATTAGTCAACAAGGAAAGGAGGCCAGCGTTTGGTGATGATATTGCCGGGTTATGTAGCTGCAGCAGTATTATGAACACTAGTGTAGTGTAGAGTGTAGTAACCCACAAACGGTGCTCACACACACCACTTTAGATTAAAAAGCATCTGAAGACCACATTTGTGTGTAAGAGCAAGCATTTATACCAGGGTGGCTCACAATGTTTTTCTTTACTCTTTTTTTTACTCATATTTACTCTGTAGAAGGTAATTAGCGAGCTGATCGGAAACCATATTTATTCCCCTGTGGTCAACCACAGCACTCTTTCCACTTTGAAGTGTTTGCTGAGCAAAAACAACATCTAAATGCTTCCAGATATTAAGACAAGAACTATTCTCTGCTTGCTGTGACTTACTTGTTCTCTTAAACGGGTGGAAATAATGGCTGACTGAAAGAGAGTGCGTCATATGTACACATGTGCTGTACAGTATATACACTAGAGTATGGACAGGTACCATCTCTGTGGTGTTCCACTTCATTCATTTTTCCATACTCCTCTTAATTACAACCAATTATGCCTATAACTGCCTATTATCTGAAACATTACTCTGTAGAAACACGTAAAATAATATGACTTAGTTGGAAAGAACCTATTGATGTTCCCACCTAATAAATAAATACACATTATGCACATTAAAATGTTTGGAAGATTCCATAGCGGACCTTCACCAAAGGGTATCTGCTTTACATTACAACCCACAACGTACTCTGTAATTAATTTAAACTTTAAAGTGTACTAATACAGTCATACAGTATGCACAAAAACGTACTTGTAGGTACAAGAGAATAAGAAGTGAGGTTGAGGGAACAAGGGTGGAACAGACACCACCTTACAGTCCTTAACCTGCAATTATATATATACACACACACACATTTATATATCTATATTTTCTATTTATTAGAACTAAAGCTGCATATAAAAAGTACACTAATGTAGAGGGACTATTTAAGAACTCTTATCATATGAGGAAACAAACAAGTATAGTGACATGTATGGGCTGATTTTAAAGGTTTGAAGGCACTGCTGTTATGAAAAATCCTAAATGAGTATTCAGTATACAGGGAATCTTATTAAATATAATTGTTTTCCCTCCACCAATTAAATATGGCTTTTTCGAAAGTAGAAAGAGTTGAACTGGTACTTCTCAGTGGACGTGAAAG
The DNA here is from genome assembly GCF_022539595.1 of Amphiprion ocellaris. NCBI lineage: Eukaryota > Metazoa > Chordata > Actinopteri > Pomacentridae > Amphiprion > Amphiprion ocellaris. The sequence goes on from NC_072769.1 coordinate 155,025, forward strand.
ATGGACTTATTGAAAGATAGCAGATGAATTTAATGCACGTCATCCAAGCAGGATTCCACTTGGCTTTTCCACGGTGGCAAAGGTGGTTAAAAAGTTTAAAGAAACAAGCAGTGTCATGGACAAACCCCGTTCTGGATGACCAAATGTATCAGTCGAAACTAAAGAATTGGTCATGGCTAAAATTCATGCCAGCCCCCAAAAATCACTTCGCTAACCCTAACCCTAACCCTGTCTTTCAATATGTCCATCCTTCCCGTTCACCGAGAAGTACCGGTTCAACTCTTTCTTCTTTCAACAAAACCATGTTTAATCTGTTGAGGCAAAAAAAAAATGATAGTGAGATTTCCTATGTGTCCTGAATTTAGGGACGCCCTGTAAAAATTGTGGTGAAGTAAAAAGCAAATATCTCCGTCTTTTGAGATGTATATTCTCTCCCTAAGCACTAAAGTAAAGGCACAAATGTACAACATAGTCATTTAATAAAACTTATAAAAGGAATATATCCCTCTTTTTGTTGCCATGTGTCTTCATTGTTTAAATTCTCCTTTAAGTGTTGATAGTATTGTATTTGAAGACACAATATTACGACAATGTTAGCACCAAAACTTCAGAATGGTAAATTGAAAATGTAATTTAAAGTGTTACAGAAAAAAAACAAAAAAACAATTGCAGTTAGCTATTCTAGAGATTTATCCTTTTACCAAGTTTAGTCAGTTGTTATGGATTCGTAGGTGTTCAATTTTTTTCTGTCTTCTAAGCACTGGAAGAAGTTCCTGACCAGAAGTTGAGTTTCAAAATTAATTCTTGAACTTGAAAACATCAGATTGTAAAACTCTCAGCATCTGACTATATATGACTATATACTATATAATATATATCTTTTTTGTGAGTTACTGTTCCTAAAATTAAGAATAAACTTCCAACCTCAGTGTTAGATCATTTTCTGTACCATTGTTGCCATTTCTTTAATCTGAAAAACAATTATTTGCAGCACACTGATGTAAAAATTGCTAAAAGTTTATTTATTTCTGATACAAATATAAAGCTTTCAGTCCACACACTGCTCAGCACACACACACGCACACAAACGTGCACGTGCTGGTCAGCGGTCTGTGGTTGGAGCCTTGTTGCAGTGAGACAGCATGATGAAGTGTGTCGAGGCCAAAAGAGAAAGGAAAGTGCTTCCTGGGCAGTGATGTGTGACAGCAGATATCAGAGAACTGGTGCAAGGTCAACTGCCACTGACAGCCACCACACCTCTTGACATCCACCCAAGACCCTGGGAGTTGTGCTCAGCTGATATGGGTCAGTGGAGGCTTGAGATGTATGGGTTCATCACCTCAATGTGTGTGTGTGTGTGTGTGTGTGTGTGTGTGTGTGTGTGTGTGTGTGTGTGAGAGACCATCATTTAGTTTCTGTGTGTGTCAACTCCAAGCTATTTGATTCCTCAAGGAGCAGCGTCGGCTACCCAGGTGGTCCTGAGCCGAGGGGGGGAAGAGTCAGAGCGTTCAGACAGCAAGCAGGTAACCTAAACCTTCACACCCCCTGCCTGCAGCTGCTTGGTCTCCTCCCTCAGGAACCCAGGCTTCTTTTACATGCTCTGCGCTTTGTTCCCCACACTGCAAAACATTAGCACTACAATGACCGCCACAAAGAAACTCAAGTCCATAAAATCCTAATGGAGTAAGTAGTAGTAGAAGGAGGAAGTGGTTGCTGAATGAAAAAAATATGCAAAATTTTGAACACGTTGATGTTCCGCAAAAATTCTTGAAAAGTCGGACTCTGTAGCGCTCAAATCGACCTTTCAGGGGGTTCATTTTAAAGTAGCAACTGCGGCTTTGATCGCGGGCTTGATCGTTTTTCAAAGTATCAGTGGTGTGGCAGGGGGACAGAGCAGGGGATAGCCATGGCATGTAATAATGGCCTGTCATTTTTCATCAACATTCCTGACAATGCATGACCCAGACTGGAGCCAGAACACACACTTGGGGAGGTGACACACTGCACAGAAATACATCACTTGGGTCAGACGGTCAACCAGCGTCATGATTACTGGGACCAGGAGAGCTTGTGTGTGTGTGTGTGTGTGTGTGTGTGTGTGTGTGTGTGTGTGTGTGTGTGTGTGTGTGTGTGTGTGTGTGTGTGTGTGTGTGTGTGTGTGTGTGTGTGTGTGTGTGTGTGTGTGTGTGTGTTGAGTTGAGTTGAGTGGAGGGTGTAGTCCTCAACATCATGGCTGCGGGCTTCAGAAAGGGGGATTCCTCTGTACTTTGTGGGGGAAAAGAAGGCAGAGAGAGGATGAAGGTCCTCTATTCATCATCATTTTTGCAGGTCATTTTATTCGTGCCATCAGGATGCATTTCTTGAGAGAAAGTCAAGCACACAAGCCCTTGAGCTGAGGACCCTCTGGGAGAGGATAGCTGCACCACACAGACCCCCACACCCCAAACCCACTCTTAGCCTCCTTCTCAAATTAGATCCCAGGTCTAATCAGAGACAGCTTGGCATTGTGGGTGGAAACTAGCCACAAACCTCATCTTCAAATGACTGTTGGTTGCTGTGAGCGGCCCCCTGTTCTGTTGACTGGGCAGGATGGAGCGCTATACGAGGCCCTCTCAATTCTCTTGACCACACAATGGAAAATGGGAGAGAGACCACACAACAATGAGTGATTTCCAACACAGCGGCTGACCAAAACCCAGATTCAAAGTCAAAAACATACTAGAATAATAGACCAGAAAGGAACGATATTCAATGATGTACAGTGTAATATTTTTCCTTCACTTGAATGGCAGGTAAGGATGTCAAACTCTGAGGAGAGGAAAAAGTGATGTAGAAAAGAAGTTCAAAATGACCCTGCACATGTGCAGATAAATAGATAGATGGACTGATAAACTGTTCAGCATCTGGCATCCTCTATCAGATTAGGAAAAGCAGGCTAAGCGAGGCAGTCCAGACGTTCGTCTCTGGAGCAACATTTTCTAGTTCCTCCTGGGGAAATCTCAAGGCCAACCAAATGACACATATAACCTGTCCAGAATATTGGGGGTCTGCCCAGGAGGTCAGGAGGTATCCTAAGCACATGCCTGAAACACCTCAACTGACTGCCTTCAATGTGAAGCTCTGCTCCGAGCTCCGTCCAGATGTCTCAGCTCTTTACCTCGTATCTAAGTGAACCCAGCCTCACTATGGACGACGCTTATTTCGGCTACTGGTATCCACAATCTTATTCCTTTCATTAAAAATTATAAATATCGCAGCAGATATTTGACTTGTTGACAGTCGCCGACGTCAGCGCTAAATTAGACAGTAATCAGCCAACAATGAGCCCTCCTAAGCTGCTGGGATAAAACACAGAAAAGGAAAGCAGTGGTGGATTTCTGGCAGCCTCCTCTTTGGCAAGCCTTTATGATTATCACTTTGTGTGGAAGCATTCATTTTGCTCTCAATTGTACGACAGAAAAAAGTCAGTTCCCCTTATTACACTGGTAATGATAGATTGCTCCAGCCAGCCGGCCTGTTGCCTACCTACACCACTGATGCCAGAGCAAATGGGTCCTTATTTAAATCTTGTCAAGGGTAAAATTGGGGCCGTAGCTAGTCATTACAACAGTGGCACATAGTCTAATTTGGGTCATGCTGTGGTGGCTTGAAAGCAGTGTGAGTATAGTTTTTACTGCTCCCTGTGTGTCTTAGTGAAAATGAAACAAATGCGCTTATTTCCATCAGTGACAAATGGAAATTTGTAACAGCCAGCGCACCATCCCTAAGGATGTTTTTCTATTCTCCAACCAATAAACATTTAGAAACCAAGCACTCCCACTAGTCACATCACTCCTGGTGAATGTGGATATTTTCATGGAAATAAATGAATTCGGCAAACAACAGCTTAATGCAGACATGACACTAACATTCAGCTGAGTTTCCTGTAGATCCCCCATTAAAGTCACATCTGCTATGGATTCAACTGTGGTGTTAAAATCACCTAAACCGCTAAGAGTAAGATATAGTATCGAAGGAGCAAATGTTACCGTCTCAATTCTTTTTCCATTAATAAAGACTCCATCTATAGCCAATCTCTCTGCCTCCATAGTGAAATTATTAATGTTGAGTGCTCATTACAGCTGTTCAAACACTAAAAGGCCAAATGACCCATGCTCTAGGAAAACACAGCAATCTATTCTGGCAGCGTGTGGTAAAATAATGTGAAAGGGAGCATAATAACATTTGTCATAACTCATAGGACACGGAGGACCTGCCGAGAGCTGCCTTCAAAATCCAAACAGTGTGTATGAATGTTTGTCTGTATGACACAAACCAAAACAGGCAGCTGTTCACACCAGGCCAGCAAACCAGAGGAGCAGGTCCAGTGATTGAGGCCCTCCTCAAAGTGCTCGTTTCATCTGTTGAGGAGGTCCTGAGATCAGAGGGACAGAGAGGGGTGGGCGAGGAGGGAAGAGTCTTATGGGGCCGATGTCAGGGGCCAAAAATAGCGGAGAATGCCTCTCTCTCGGTCTCTCTCCCTTGGTGACTCATGTGGAGTGCGGTAATTGGCAAGAGACGGTTTGCCACCATCGTGGCTGGAATCACACAGGGCATGGTGGTGACAAGGCCCAAAACAAACGCTCCTAAAAGAGGGACAGGGTGGCAGGAAGGCAGTGGGGGTTAGGAGGGGAGAGTCAGAGAGCAGCAGAGACAGGATATGTCACACTTGGAACCGAGTGGTATTACCAAGTCCTTCCAAGGAGGAAGCGAGACGGAGGGAGGAGGAAACCAGAACGACAAGAGGTGAGACAGAGAAACAGACAAGAAGAACAACAGCTGTCTCATTGCCTGGATGTTCACCCCTACCGCATTTTTCCCCTGGATTTTCCAATTACAACTGCAGTGAGTTGCAAGTAGAACTCCCTGCTTTTCTCCCTTCCTTTGGTGAGTTTTCTCTCTCCAAGGCACGCAGTAATGGAGGTCTGTTCAGCAGCAAACCCAGAAGCTGCACCACAAGAAATCCCCACTCAACTACAACAGGCTCATGAGGCCCCCGGATGTTAAATTACACCACACTGCACATCAATTAATTCACCTCCATTTTTTCCGCAAACAAAACGGTCTGTTCACATATCAGCACAAACCCGCTGAGCAAATAAATGCCCTCATCATTGCTGTATGTTTTGGGTCAATGTTTTCTTTGCATTTTGAGTCATATTGATTTATGTCTGGACCTGGTAGCTCCACTGTGTGTGTGTGTGTGTGTGTGTGTGTGTGTGTGTGTGTGTGTGTGTGTGTGTGTGATAGAAAAATAGACAGGAGAAAGAGGTAGACAGGTAGGCAGCATGCTTGTGTCTATGTGTGTGTTGTTGTCTGTTTACTGTGCAGCTATGAGATGCTATAAGCCATTAAACCTTACATAGTTCGCCATATAAAAACCACATAATATGGTTTGTGGGAGGGATTGTTGGGGATCAAAGACAGAGGAGCAGATATGAGTTTCTGTTCCTGGCCAGTGAGGAGGGGGGTTGTCATACCAGACATGATGAGCACATACATTTCCTTGGGCCCTGGGCGTGTGCTTAGGTTCCGCTGGGTGGACTCATTACTCACTGTGAGCCCTTAGCCTGGGGTTGACGGAGAAGCCTGTGTCACACCCACTATGCACTGACCGTTGTGTAATCCCTCCTGGGGTTGTGGAATGAGCTTGTAATGATGACTGGTTTGATATGGTTTCACTCTGACACACATGCTGAGACGTTTGGGAGACAGTCCTGCAGACACAGACAAAAACCTGCTGTGATATAAGTGATACTGCCCCGCAAGAGCTCCTGTCCATAGCAGGAGGCACTTAGCAGAGGTCTGCATGCACACAGACAGACCTCAGAAGCATTTAAAACTGAAATTTTGCACCAAAATTAATTCATCCCAATAGAAGTCAGTAATCAGCGTGAGGGTGAAGTGAAGCTTTGACTCTGGTGCACCACTGGAAGTTTTTAAATGAGTGGTGTGTGTCACCATCCACTTTTATTTAAACTCTTGTGTAAATATAAACTGCTCTGCAAAACACAGCGGTTTGCCACCACAGTTATGATGAAAGTTCACGGAACAAATTCACTACATTTCTTAAATAAACTGTGTTAACTTGTTGTCCTGTCGCTGACAACTAAGATGCACATATGAATGTCGCTGTGCCACTTTCCTGCCAATCCTTAAAACTTCAGTAATCAGAGAATTGAATTATCATGTGTCAAGTGAAATGTGTTGCTTGCCGTCACAAACCCACAAGAATTTTCACCAAACCTTGTAGTTTTCTTCATCTTTTTACCCTTTTCTAGTTATTTGTTTCAGTTGTAGTTTATTGTTCACATTGCCAGCAAACAAGTTCTGATAAACCAAGTTTAGACTGTTAAGGAACTGAACATTAGATGGGCAAAATTAGGATCTAGTTGGTGGTTTCAGGAGGTGGTGTGGACCAAATCGAAGGTAAAAGAGGGTTGGATGTTGGGTTTACACTTGACGAGTGACTGGAACTGTTGCCTTGCAGTGAGAAGGTTCTGTGTTTGAACCTGTCAGTCAGCTGGGACCTTTCTGTTTGATGTTTGCATGTTCTGCTCTTGCAAAAGTTTTCTCCATGTGCACTGGCATCCTTTCACTGTCCAAAGACATTCATGGGAGGTAGACAGGTGATTCGATATTGCCATGGTTGTCTGTCTCTTTTTGTGTTTATCTTGTGATGGACTGGCAGCACTTGCCCAATGTCAGCTAAGATTGGCTCAAGCCTCCCGTGACTTTATACAGAATTAAGTTGGTGTAGGTAATGAATGTATGGATGGATGTAACAATGGTCAGACACTTTACTTGCCCCCATATGGAAAATACAGCAGCTTTAACACATTACTCTCATGCTGAACTGAACATAGTCAATTAGTGCCACTAACCAAATAGACCTTTTTAACAGCAGACATTTTGACTGGTCACAGCACAACAAGCAGATGTAAAATAAATTTAGTTCCATTATGTGTCGCAGTAAGCCACGAGAGTGAAGCAGCAGGTGCAAAACCAGGTTACTGAAATGGAATCAGCTAAATGTAATGGGTTTGGTATTTATGCTATCAGTTAGACCTGGGCTTTTCCTGCTGTGGTGAGTCTGCTGTGAAATATTTAATTTTAATCACTTTACTCTGTATGAGTGTGATCGTTATTGGTTAAAGGCCTGCTGTGAGACAATCCTGATGTGAAGACTGTGTGTCAGGTAAGTGGATATTGGGGTATTAACCTATCAAAAATATTTTCTTATTTGGGATTAGTTTTGTACAAGAATAACTGGAAATACAAGACAGGCAACAGCAGCATCTGAACACGACTTCATTATGAATGGTGATGTGATGAAAAACTAAGGAAAACAAAACAGTACATTGTCAGAGACTGCAAATATTTAAGATATTCAATCACAGGACTCTGAAAAAGAAGCTGCTAAATGGTATTCAGCCATTACTCATTTTAAATTCCACCTGTCGCTCAGTCAGTTCCCATTAAACACTGCTTTTTTTCTACAGCTCAAACAATCAAAGTTTGCTCCTGAACAACCCAAAGAATCAATGTAAACCTGTGTTCTCCCTTTACATCTCTTCCAGATCAATCAACAAGATGTATCTCTGTTCTCTTACAGCTCTTCATGTGTAATAATATCATGTAAACCATTGATCTTTTCCGCCAATAACATTGTTTTGATGCAATAACAGAACTGTGGATACATTATCCTCCATCTGTAAATACATAAATTCATCATGTCATATGTGTACATATCCATATATTAACTCACCATATCATAACTGTGTATATCCATATGTAAATTTCACTGTCATAATGTACATATTCATATGTAGATTTATCATGCCTTTATTTTCATCTTTACAGAAAACAATCCAAAGATGCAACTATGTGAAGGACTGAAAAAAAAACCACACCCTGACAGTGGGGGGGACGGACAAAACCAGGCTAAGGGAAGGCAGTCATCTGCCTCGACCGGTTGGGTGAGAGTGGGGATATTATTATATATTTGTTTATAGACCTGTCATATTTTTTGTAATTCTTGTGCTTTTTTCTGTCTGATCTGTATCCAGCTGCTCTAACATGTGAATTTCTCCAGTGAGGAATCAATGCTTATCTTATTTTATCTTAAACACCCAGTAATTGTCCAGATTCATATATTATGTAAAATTTCAGAAAAAATTGTTCTGATTCACTCAGATGGACAAAGCGACCCTGAACCAGAGAGAGGACTGGTATGGCTCTCTGACCTGTTCACATAATTGGGCTCGCCCCGGTGATTTTGTCTCTTTATCATGAATGTTCACAAATCCCTGGTAATGACATCATCTTGTTCTGGGGGAGCTGTAGCCAAACGGAGAGGGAAGCAGCACCAAGCGTAGCATCCAGATCCAAGCCCTCAGCAGTCACTCTCGTGAGCCAGCAGACCTGGACACCAGCAGAGAAAAATATGCCAAATACCTCCCCCCAACCACCACCCCACCCCAACCTTGTCCCCCCCTCACCACCTATTATATCTGCCCCCTTCCCTCTGTTCTTGAAAGCTTGGTTACATCATCCTCAGTGTCCACATTTCAATAATGCCTCTGAAATCTCCCACTGGCTACAAGACACAGGGGTGGGAGAGAGAGGAGAGGGGCTGGGATGGAGAGAGAAAATGCATGATAAAGAATAACAGCTTGCATACAGGAATCACAGAGCATTTGTTGAGAGACGGGAGTTTAAAACATTTGGAACATGTCAGTCAGATGTAGCTTTCTGTCTGTCCTCTTCTTCCCTCGTAATCCCAGCTAGTAGACGTGTAGTGGTAAGCGTTTGTATTGACTCAGGCTGGTCAGCCGAGCTCTCTTTTCAAATCCCCCTACCGCACCATCCAGCCGAGAGGGGTGGGGGGGTGGGGGCTCTGAGCTCCATGCAGGCCCAGCCATAGCAGACATTTTTGTGGTGAAATCATTAAACCCACGTGCAGCTCTCTCTCTGTGGTCACTGGGGGTCGTGCTCCTCTGCCTTTAGCTGAATAAATCATAAAGTTTGCCGGGGGACCACACAAGAAGCCAGCCCAGTGCAGCCAGAGCATCCAGCCTATGCAGCCAGCGCAAAACACATGCACACGCACAGACCCAGACCTTGTTATTTTTCAGAAAAACACCAGGAGTGAGACAGAGACAGAGGGAGCGAGACAGAAAGTGGCGAGGAGGCAAAACGGCAAAGGCACAAAAAAACAAGAGAGAGAACATTGCTTTGGAAATTATGTCAAAGAAATTATAAAATATTAAAAAAGGGGGGAAAAGTCGCATTCTAAGACAGAAAAGCCTGAGGGAAGGCACAGCTAGGTGGAAATCAACAGACTAAAAGGGAAAGCTTGAGCACAGTGAAGGAAAAACTGAAATTGAAGCGCAAAAAAGGCAGACTGACAAATCTGAAAAAGATGTCAACAACATTTGCTAACAACATCAGGTAGGATGGAAGTAAAAAAAAAAAAGTACAACATTTTTCAGTTCTGGACTCAGGAGCATCATAAACGACAGAGATCCTCTCTCTGTCTGGATGACCTCGCCAGACTGATCCTTTAGACAAGACGTGACTACTGGAGGAGGAAGCACTGTCCTGTCTGAGGATCACACACTGTCTGGGCCCACATCTGCAGCATACACCAATTAATACCAGATATTACTCAAACGGATCACCGCTGAAGCTGAGAGAGACTGAGAAGAGCTCTGTGGACACCTCAGACTCTCAAATTTAATGTTAATTTGTGAAAACATTATTAGATATCTTTGCTCAAGTGGTGACAAAAAAAGTTTTACTTAATTAAAGTTGTTCTAATAATAATATATTTTTTCATTCTTAAAAATGGTCAAATGGCAATGTATACTGACAAAATTTACAACTAGCTGGATAACATAGAGCCAGAGCTTTCAATTTGGAATTGGTGGAGAACAAAATTGAGCCAAAAACTGAGTAAATGTTGGTCTTACTTTTGTCATGAGGACAGAAATACAATTCCAAATGAGTGATAATGTTATTTTTATGTATGCTAAATGTGCTGACGTGGCAGCAGATTGCATTAATGTCAAATTTAAAGGTAAAAAAACAAACAAACAAAAGCACAGTTATTGCAAGTATTGGTTGAATACTAAACACTCTAAATATTTCTTTACAGTTTAAAGTCCAACTTCCAGAATCTTACACAAGTAAAAGTTAAATATTAGTAGCAAAATTTGTTAAAAATATGAAGTCATTAAGCAGCAGAATTCCCTCTGATAGTATCATATTACTATACAGTATAATATATACAGTATATATTATATATGTTGTATAAATATATAAGCAACATTTTAAAGTTATAGCCAGTCACTACTAAGCTCATTTTTTTACAATTTTCTATACTTTAGGTTGCTAAATAGTGGCAATACATATATTCTTAGTTTCTTACTGTCTTTCATAATGTAATTTCCAAAGTATGCTACACATAAATAATAGAACGTGTAGCACTAGAATACTGTACCATGAAGGACTCCATAATTGTGTCTATGTGCAGATACCAGATTCGTCATTGTGCCCCACGCTTTTACACCACTGTGCCATCAACACACCCCTTCCCACATAAAAGATGTTAAAAGATGAACCACTGCCGTCTAACTCTTTTTTAACACCCTGCTGTCCCGCTCTTTGTCCACCTCCGTCAGGCCTCCATCACCTGACTGAAAGATGGAGGTCGTCACGCGTGTCACGGTGAGAAATGTAAGCGGCAGAGCGGCCTGGAGAAAGAGGTGAGGGTGAGGGTGGAGGTTGAAATTCTAGTCTCACCGTTAACGGAGGCCAGAGCACCTCTCGACCCCGGGCCACACATTTCTGAGTGAACTTTGGCCTCGTGACCACACCAGTGGTGCTGGATACATCCTAGAGTCCAACATGCACGTACGTACACACACACACACACACACACACACGCACGCACACGCACGCACACACACGCGCGCACACACACACACACACATGCACACACACACACACACACGCGCGCGCGCCAACAGTATATCCTCAGACACCCTCTGGCTCGCAGTCAAGCAGCCATTACCTGGAGATTGTATCAGTGTCAGTTTGTGGGGGATTCTTGCTCCCTGGGGTAAAGCACAGAGGGCAGGCGCCTGATCTCTCTGTGAAATGTTAATGTGGAACAAAACAGGCTGAACTCAGAGTGTAGCAATATGCGGAGCCCTCCTCATTGGTTAAGAAACTCTATCCCCTCTAGCATCAGTTGGCATTTGACCAAGCCCAAAACAAATCAGACAGCTTTGAGTGCTTTGCAGAGCTTTTTAAGCACACGTTGATGGTTCCCCAGTTAGATCTGTGACACATGCTTTACAGTATATCTGCAGCGCTCTGCCCTCATTAAACTGAGACAAAAATCTCCCATTCAAGCTACAGTTAGAGCATTCATTAGTACTGGTATTCCAATTTTGAAGACAGTAAATTGGCCAAGGAATGCAGCCTGCAGAGCTTATCAAAGTCTAGAAGCCAAAGGATCTGGAAATGCCTTGCTTTGTTGAGCGTTTAGTTTATCTGTCCCATAATTGCACATTGTAAAACTGTCTCTCTGGGCTTCTTGCTATCCCCAGTGGCCAATGTAACCATCTGGCCCTCGCAAAGATCTGAGCAGGAAGTTATGTGAGACGTCAGAGGATAGGAACTCTGATAATAGATACTTAGCCTCACATGAAGTTGGGTGATTCTATGACATTCCCATCATTGCCTGAAATACCTGTCACTGCGTGTTTGGCAGCAGAGCCGGAGTTGTCAATCCTCACAGTGCTTTTCTGCAAGTAAGATGCTCGACAAAAAAGTTAACAAGCCCGTCGTGTTTTTTTCACACACTGCACTCTGCATTGGTGTACAGGTGGTAAGCAGGCACACCACTATGTTACTCGACCTTGTATAAATGGTTCATTGAATCAGAAATTCTGGCATCTCTTTACCCAAGTGCAGGTGGATGGAGCACACAGCCAAGTCTTTGTGCACACTAGCAGTGCAATTTCACTATGGGGAGCACCTGCTGTAGTCTTGCACAAATATGTCTCTATTATGAGTTCTTATGTCAACTGCATGGCATGGCAGAAGGAAGCACTTTTTCATTATTTTGTCATTATGTTGCTGATATATTGTCATTTCAGAGCTTGTGAGGTTGTCAAGACATGTGTTCTTTGTCTGTCTCCATCATTGTGGTTCAAACCTTTAACAATAAATCACTCTGTTAACACATACGAGCAGGTGGCTGGCAGCCTCTTAGAAACCAAGCCGCACAGTCCAGTTGTGTAGGATGAGAGTGATTACATCCTGCACCGCTGCCTACCCAGGGGGTTGAACTGTTTCAGAAAGCTGGAGACAGACACAGTGATATTAAGACAAGGAGGTCCCGAAGAGTCACCCTTCGCAAGGGCACCCCCTCTGCACAGATCCCTCTTTATGCTCCTGTTTATTACGGTCCCAAGTAATCCATGCCTTGTACACTACACCAGAGCTGCCATATGTCAACATCTTGCTGGTGGTTTGCAGGGTTCCAAACAACAGATAGGGTGCACTGAACCTACCATGTAAACTTTATAAAACACATTCAGCAGAACTGTAATTATTTACAAAACCAGAGCATGGGAATATTTTTAGTATGGGAGGGGGGATTTTATTTATTTATTTTTTGACATAACAAAAGTTCATTGTACATGGTTCATAGGGTGAAAACGTTTGTTATTAGGGAACACATTTAGGATGTTCATTATTATGGTGCCCCTTTCAAAGCTGATCGGTGCTGTATTTCATGTGAACATTTAATTTACACAGCTTTGCCCCAGCTCGGCTAACACGCACGTTTGTATATGTCAGCATTAGTGCCTTAATGATCTAATGAAGGGTTCTGCAAAATGTAGTCCACCTTTCCATATGGCAGGCGTGGCAAGAAAAAAAAACGGATGGGGAGAGGGGTTGTTGGTGAGGAGTGAGGGAGGTTATTTTTGTGAACACCCCTACAATGCTCCACCTGTGCCTCAGCCATACCCCAAAGGACCACCCACTTAGGGAGAGAGAGGGCAGTCGAGAATCCCTATAACCTCTTTGGGTGGGCAGTAAGGCCTTGCACTAAAGTAGAGTGTTTCAGGCAACTGAAAGACTCAGGAGGAATGACTCTGAGCGAATACTATCACACCACCAGCAAAGAATAGCAAGTGCTTGTTTGAATTAAGGAGGTGCTACATTAGGGCAGCCTCTGTGTGTGTGTGTGTGTGTGTGTGTGTGTGTGTGTGTGTGTGTGTGTGTGTGTGTGTGTGTGTGTGTGTGTAGGAGTAGCACACGCATACCCATATGTGTTTGTTATGAGTGTGTAAAGTTGATTTACAAAAAAGAAAAACTGAATTTATTTACCATCATCCATTTAAATTATTGCCACCATTAGACTGAATCAGAAGTCGCCCATGTAGACACCATGAATATGAAACTTTCACAAATTCATCAGCACCTCCAGACACTCTTTTCATCCCCACTTTTAAGATGAATGTCATGCAGATAACCAGAAACAATAACTGTCAGTTATGATAGCAGCATGAAACAGCTAACACCAGATGAGTAGCAGGCCTCCACCGAAGACACACTGAGGTCTTAAAGGTCAAAGACACACTTCACCATTACTGATGTAAAGCTGTGCAGGATTGGCGCAAAACACCAGGAGCAAAGATACAGGAAAAGTCCACTATATTGTCATTTACAAGCAAAATCTGAAATGCTGTATTTACTACAGATTGCAGGTCAAGTTGAATAAACCAAAGTGACAGATATAGATTATAGAGTCATTAGGAACAAAATTAGAATCAGCTGTGATGATACATGCTTAATGGATACATGTTTTGGTCAGGTTGCTTTCCAAACTGGGGATGCATTTCAAACAGTTTTGTCTGTACACAATAACTCAGTTCATACCCTGCAGAGTTGGTATTTTTTCTAACTTTCTGAAATCAAGCACTCTTCACATAGCATTTAGCAGGTGTGTGCAAGTGAGAAACCATCATCTTCTAACTTTTCTCCTTCTTTCCAGAATTACTTCTGTCCCTGTACAAGTTATCCATTTGATGGATTATCGTGGTTCTCTCCTTTGCAACAGCAGGTTTTTCTTCAGGGCTTCAAGTGTGGCTTCTAGCTAGAAACACCTTTGATCTCTGGCGTGCTTAGAGAACACGTCTCACACTACAGCTCTTTAGTTTCAAGCATACCCGGCTTTATTCGGTGTTACATTTTGGTGGACTGAGTAAAAAGTGTCAAAATAAAGAGCAGAGCATTTAAAAACATACACATTGGTGGTTCATGAGTACCACATGGTGCATCAATCAGTCCTTGTGAATCAAAGATCTGGCATGAAGAATATACAGCATGTGTAAATTACAATATATTTTCACTGTACGTAACTCTGGCTGAAAGTAAGTGTAAATTCCACATAATGGCAAGGTGCGAGGATGAGCGTCTGGTTGTGTTTGCTTGTATCTATCTTTGCTTATGTCTCTGTGAGTGATTGATGGCTGAGGAAGGAGGTGAAGGCCTCCTCCCTGGTGGTCTGGCTGGGCTCTTAGCCACTGTGCAATGACCGCTGCTGCTGCTATCCCTGACCCACATCACCACATCATTGACACTAAACCGACCGCCAATCTTCCGTTGGCCCATTGCCTTTGGCACAGACTGCACCGGAGCTGTTTGGATTATAAACCTGCTTATTAATGAAGACTGAACAATAATGAAGAAGAACGCTGTATCCACAAACTACAAGATAAAGTTTGTTTGTCTATCATTATCTTCAGGCCGACTGATATTTCTTTCTTTTTTTTAAAATGCCATGCACACTGCTGCACAGGCCAACACTGCGGTGCACGTGTTAAGTGGCAAACACAGGGAGGATAAAACAGCTCAGAAACACTATCCCATGTTCAAATAAACAGATGTGTGTGGGGTCTGAAGAACAAACACACATTCATTAGGTGTCTTGGTGCCTCTAGACCCATAGTGTTTGAGCAGTGATGCGCACACACACACACACACACACACACACACACACACACACACACACACACACACACACACACACACACACGCGCGCGCGCGCGTGCGCGTGCACACACGTACATATACACACTCAATCACATGCACAGCCTCCCATACTCTCTCTTTTTAGCGTTCATTCTCACACACACTCACATGGAGTCCAACCAACCCCCAATTAGACAATCAAACAGCTCTACTGACCCTTAGCTTCTCTGGGATTTGGAGTTTACACCCCAACATGGGCCGCCCACTCCTGTTTACCCAAGAAACCTGACTGATGGATTGTATTGTTTGGCCTTTCGCAGCTATAATTGGCCCCGTTGTATAGGTTAAAGCTTGGGATATATTCTGCAGACCCCAAACATGCCACGCATGGCCTCTGGGTCAATAACACTCATATCAGTCCAGGGCCCCCTAAATGGTAAAAGGGTCAGGAGTGAACGTCAGTGGCTCACTAACGACATTAGCTGGTGGCAATGACTTCACCATCTTACCCCT
The DNA here is from genome assembly GCF_022539595.1 of Amphiprion ocellaris. Taxonomy (NCBI): domain Eukaryota; kingdom Metazoa; phylum Chordata; class Actinopteri; family Pomacentridae; genus Amphiprion; species Amphiprion ocellaris. Next base: position 170,634 of record NC_072769.1, read on the forward strand.
CCTTCGTCTCCTTGGTCCTGAACCAGAGACACGAGCTCGGCCAAGTATGCCTTCTAACCCCCCCCAGCACCCAGTAAATATTTAGCCAGGACTCCGCACTGTGACACACAGCCAGTCCAAACAACCTGCTAAACAATTATCATTGGCATAATCTGTATACTGCACTGCCTCCTTCATGTATCCATGTGTCAATATAGTATTTGGCTTTAAAACGCTGTGTGATATTTTGTTAGTTTGAAATGTCAAATTGTACATACTGTGTACTGACCATCACTCCGACACCACAGAACAAGAAAACATACATTTCAAATTGTAAAGTCAATGAAATAAATAATGTCCACAGGCTGGGTTTAGTGTGTCTGATCTCACTTATACCACACAGAACCACAACTGCAAGAAATTCTACAACACTGCATAAAAGTAAACAAGAGAGTCAGTCGCAAAAGTGGACAACCCGAAGTAGTGGTGGAATATAGCAACTCCACTGGGCAAAACCTACAACGGTAAGTGAAATTAATCAAATCTGCAGGACAAACACTGCTGTTTGTAATTTGAACCTATGTTAACCAGTGTTGGAGCATAAAATCAGACATAGATGCGTTTTTGTGTCGAATGTTGTATTGTCCTGTCTGATACCACAATACTACCATTGTGGCCATTTTTTGAGATTTATCTGGTGAAAAACAGAGTTCATTTAAGAAAAAATTACATTTTTCATCAGGGTTGCCCACTAGCTTTGCAAAAAGTAAAATGTTTTGCAGTCCATTGGCAGTTAAAAGTGTGAAGGAGATGCTTTAAGCTGCATGTTATGATGGAAAGTCATTTAGTCATGTGGATCTACAAGAGTCATAAATGTCAAAACCACTGGTTGCTAAGCATTCAACAAAGACAGTTACAAACACATGACACCTCTCTGTTTGGCAACTGGTGAAGTTGTCACACTTGGATATGCAAACATTTGCTAAAATATGGCTTCCTCTCCTCTGCTGCTTGCTAATGAGGCTGCAGTCACAGTGATTTAAGGATGTCCAGAATTTTGCAGTTGATCTTGGAGACCACGCCATTTCCAATAAATGTAATTATTTCCCTCATTTTTTTTATGCGTTTAAGTTTGTGTTAAATGCTTGACTTACATTTCTGTCTGTACTGGAGGCCTGCAGGAGCAATGACTCAACCAGGAGTTTACAGTAACTGTATTTGAACAATGATGCAGGTTTGTATACTGTGAACGTCCGTAGAGCCAGATGCTAATCTGGTCACTAGTTGATGCTGTACTGTTTGTGATAGCTGTCCAAAGAGAGCTAGACTGACAAAACCCTGTGAGCACGCAGCTTGGAATGAGACAAAGTGAAGTGTTGGACTTTATAGATGACATTAAAAAAAATCTAAGTACATATGATGAAAAAGAAAAGGTGTATGAGTGATGGCTACATTCTAATTAGGGTAGGTCCTGTTTCTGTGCATGTTAGTTCCTGTATCATGATGTTCTGAGATGCTTAATGTAACTGAGCCATCATCTGTATCTTGTGTTTCACCACAAGGCACTGCACATGCATGTTCTAAGCATGCTTATGACTGTAGAGAAGCACATTTCTGACAGCTGCAGAGGACATTGAAGGTTACTGCTGCTTCACACACAGGTGAGTTGAAGAGCGAGTCTCGCTCTGTCTTCTCTGGAAGAAGGGTAACTGATGGGCAATAGAACACACGTCACAGCTTCAGATTTCATATACGAATATTGTCACAGCCAGTTGGTTTGTCAGACTGTAAATGCAAGAAGTTTCATGTAAGGTAATTGTGATAAAAGACATTTATTTAGACGAAAATCTTTGAGATTGCCACTGAAAACAAGACAGCATGACCGCTTATAAACTTGTCATAAACACGACCTGGCAGGACTCAGTATCAAAACTTAAAGAAACTGTTTACCTATATGTGTTATGATTACATTGTACTGTCATTCTGACTATTGTCACGAAACTATTATAACTGTTTCATTGTGCTGCCAAGGAATGCGATGGAGTTATGTGACAACTGGCATTGGTTTGTCTGTCTATCTGTCTGTCTATTGGCAACATCACTCAAGAACAGACAAATGGATTTGGATGAAATTTTCAGGGAACGTCAGAAATAGCACAAGCACCAAGTGATTAGATTTTGGATCTGGATCCACGGATTTGTTAAAGATTTCTCTATCATTGCGAGATAGCGGCACGGAGTCACTGTAACCATGACAACAAGTGAATGCTACATCAGTTGCCTGCTGACGATCACATGATTGTGATCCTACTACAAATCAACCACTGAGGACTTATCAGGACTTATCCATCAGAACAGATCCAAGGAACAACTGATTAAATTGTGGGGGTGTTTCTGAGTCCCATCAATTCCTGCCTTCCGATACATATTTAGGTCATGCGATTCTGTATCCGTACATAAGGTACACATGCATAACACACACCTGTGCTCAGCACAGGGTCATTTTGTTTGTGGGTACATCTATATTAAATGGCCACATTCTATGTTGCTGTGATTTCTGATCATCAATAACTACTGCGCTCTCCAAGTGCTTTTCTAGTTTAAATTTGGTTTTACCTTCCATATTGTATTCATATAACCCTGTACAAACAAAGTAGTATTTTAGCAGCTGGGCTGGCAAAAATACTGTAAAATAATAAAAAAACAATACTGGTAACCCATATCCATAATTAAAATACATTTTCTAGTCCTAATTTTACATGAGAATATGTGTATTTGGCTATTAGACAGATGTATGTTTTCACTAATTGCATTTTTTTAAAAATATTTTTGCTGTAAATAAAAAGGAAATAAATGTGAAATTAAAATAGAAATGGTATGGTTATTCACAGTAATTTTGCTTTAGGCATGTAAATTCATATTTTACAAGTTTATAAATGCTGTAATCCCCACACTTGTTTAATGTCGTAACAAAAAAAATGATAAATCTTGCATTAAAAATGGTAAAATGGTGCTTAATCAAAACAATTATGAATATTAATAAAGACTCACCTCGTTTTCACGGCAGGTATCATGTCAGTTTTATGCGCAGGCCATCAAAAAAAACAGCACTGTTTGTTCTTCCTCGATGGGCTTTAACTTTAGAACATCCCTTTTTAATATTTTTGATCTAGAACACAAGTAACAAAGTCAAAATTTCACAACAGGAGATCCAGGAGAAAAGAGAGGAGAGTGTTTCTACCCTAAACACGCAACAAATGACAGACTCAAAAGCAACAGTTGAAGATCTCAGCACCTTTCAAAGTAATCACTTAGTCAACAGAACTGATTCACAAACTGATCTGCATATTATACAGATACACAGCATTATTGTTTTTTTTCTATTTGCTAAGCACTTAAACTCAAATTTGTTGCTCCTATAGAAGTTGTCAGATTGGTACCAAATGTTCCTTCTTAGTAAGTAGAACAGATATCAGAAATCAGCAGACAACAAAAAGTTATCCCCCTTTTAAAGCTTATTTTAGGGAGTAACAAAACAAAAGCACAACACTTGAAGAGTACAGTGCAGAACATGAAGCAGGTTCGAGAGTGTTTGAACATTACTGATGTGATCCAACCGCACAGTACTATCCAGATGACCACACAAATATTTGGAGTACGCAGTGATACTTGGCAGTCTGCTTCTCTTTGAAACAGCATGCGAGCCACAGGTTGTGAAAGACTGGTAGGAAAAAATGTACTTTCCCAAGGAGAGACAAGTGTTGAAATTGATCTGAATGTTGCACTGTGCTGCACAAATAATTTATAATCGATCGTTCGCCTGATTTGTAAACTAGTTTATCTTACCAGCACAGTAAAATCTGGTCCTTGGATATCAAAATTCACATAGCTCTTTGGTGGGCTGAGTGCCCCACAAGCGCGTAAAGGCTCAGTTCATTTAGCATCCTAGTAAAATACATGCCATATGGATTCTAGGTCTTGGCCTGTAAAATCGCAACAACCTTCCTAACCAAAGGCATTGTGTCTAAGGAATACTGATTCCAGTTGTGGCCTGATGTTGGCACATTTCCCTCTTTATATTCCTCTGCCAAAGGGTGAAGAAATAGACAGCAATTTACAGCACATTACCACAAATCGTACATCTATGCGTGCTGACGTTAAACACCTGTTCAAGCTCACCGCAATCCATGTAACAATACTGCTGTTCGCAATTATGTAGCACTTGTACCAAACAGATCTTCTCAAATCACATCCCTAAATGAAAGGTTTGACTGACTCGAAAAACAAAAAGACGTATTTTTCTGTTACCTCCAGTGGTGTTCAGCATGCACATATTTTGGTTTTATTTGTGCTGTTTTTTAAGGCTTCAGTATCTAAATAAATGCAACAGAGTACAAACTGCTGCTCAGCTTTTTCCATCATTAATCAAAAGTTATTGCAACTTATTCTGTCAGGTTTGTGAATAGAAAATGCTGTTGGTTTTCAGAGTGTTCATCGCACAGAATTTAGACTTTTGCTTATAGACACCTCAAATAAGAGATTACAGACGCAGCACTGCCTCTCTGACAAGCAGAGGATGGATAAGTAGCAGAGGCAAATGTTTTATCAGAGTCTTTGTACATATCAAGTCATGTAAGTATACTTAAAATCCCTGGTGGTCCAATGGCTCTATCAGCGTCTGGAATGTAGCACCAAAAAAATTCTGCTCTGTATCTTTGCAATTAGCTGGGGATAAACTTGCGTTTTACACTGTCCTGATTTATCCTTTGTTTCCTAAATTATTTACAAAATGATCTTTCCCACAAGAAAGTACAAACATGTAGGCTGTGTTTATGGTCACTGACTTTGGTTAATTTGTTGTCTGTTCTAAAGGCTGTGAGGGTGAAGTTGAAGATAATGAAGCCGTGTTTACGATTTCGAGTGCTCGGTGGTAATGGGCCTGCAACTGTTTGCGTGTTGGATCTATCGGTTCTTGCACATGAATGTATGGAGGACATCTGTGAGTTTCATATGAGACGGTCTGCCTGTCCATGTGTCAGTGTGACGGAGGGTTTGAGGAATGGGAGGGGGCATACAGTGGCAGACAGGGCAGCGACCCCATTCGTCTGAGATGAACCCTGCTGAGAGAGGTCTGAGGCCGGGGACGCAACTGCTCAATCACACTCTCTGTGTTTACATGCACTTGTGGAACTGGGTTATTGTGAGATTTCTGCATTAAGTTGATGTTTTTATAAAGTCATTTAAATGAGTATTTTGGTTTGCTCAATCAGATGAGGACATTAGACATACATCGCCAAGAAATAGTATTTTTTGGCAGAGTATACATGCATTTGTGTTTCTAATGGAGCTTTTACATGTGGCCACATGCCGAACTAATATATCAAGGAAAGTATAGCTGTGGATATAATACAGGAGTCACAACAGAAATAAAAGTAGTGGCCATGCTTTAACATGTCCTAATAATTATATGCAAAATGCTAAATAGATTGTCATTAAATATATTTGATGCTGTGCTGCAAAATAACACAAACCTCATCCTCTACTTCAAATCAAAATCTGCCAAACGTGAGCTCGTTCAAAGTCATCAAGACTCTTTAAGCAATTCCTGTTCATCCTGTTCACGGCTCTCCGGCAGACCAGGTTTGGTGTCTGACTGGGTTCACTGTTGCCAGCATTGTCCATTAAGTATGTCTGGTCCTCCTCGTCCAGTGTCATGATGTAGGTGAAACAGATTTCTTGTGGCAGAGGGTAACTTCAGGGCCTAAAGTAAATAATAAAACTGAAACTGACACAAAACAACACCTGGACATAAAAAATGAAGCATATTGATGTCACACGGTGTTTAGAGCGAACATGGCTAACAAAAGCAGTGGCAAGTGTGGCACTTTATGGTTTTCAATCCATTGCTTCAAAGCTACCACCAAATAGCTTCCATGGCTTGTATGAACCAAATTCACAAAGGAGACCACAGTTTGAATTAAATTTAGAGGGGAAATGTGAAAATGTATACTGTACTAACTGGGCAGTGTTTTGGAGCCGACGTACCTTGGGCCAACTGTAAGGGATTAGAACAAAAATATCCCGACAGGAGAGGGGGGCACATTACAAAAAAAATGACTCATGCTTTGTAATCAGATCCCAGACAAAGAGGAAGTTTTCACTCGGGCTTTTTGATATAAAAGAATGAGGATCGGCCGAGGAAATATCACTCTGAAATGACACCTCGAAACAATTCCCTGGGACAAAAAAACTCAGTAAGTTCCCAAACAGTAACCTTTGTGTAGAAGGGAAAAAAAACGGAAAAATTTCAAAATGATTCCACACCAAATGGCCTACTTGGGAGTCCCATTTTCCAGTCACCTCTTTCCTTTTCTGTTGTAAAATGATCCCAATCCCAACTGACTACTTTTCCTGGGAAAAGCATGTAATCTCCACTTTTGGGAGAAATTGTACAGTGCAGCACAACCGAGCCAATCAAACTCATGCCGAGGACCACCTTGGAAGCTGCTTTTTCAAATAAGAGAGGTAAAATATTTTCTTTTAGCTCAATCTAAATAAGGGTGGAACTGATTAATCTGGTTGATAAATTTGCTACTTTATTTGTTTGTATGACTTCCAGATAAAATGTTCACGTTCAGTGAGAATTGATGTCTTTCTCTTAAAGGTACAAATTTGCTTAGAAAGGGGAAGACACTGCTTAGATCTGAAATGTTGATCTTAGAAAAGAAATCTGCAGCAACAAAATGTGTTACAGCTTTTGATATGACCTGATCCTCTTATTTACTGGAAAGAATAACTGTTAACAGCACACACATTTCTGTATTTACGCTGGATATTTTCACTTGAACTGATCTGCTCAAAGTCAAATTGTTGGCCAGCTAATGACATTGGTGGGCCCTCATTTATCAAACATTTTAGGCAGTACATAAAAAAAAAAAAAACAAACTTGCAGGTGTACACACACACATGCACATAGTCCTCTGCCTGGCTTATTCAGATGCCAGGAGTTGAAGGAGCACTCAATAGCTCAGGCCTACCTGATGGAGAGCTTGAGAGGCCAAGCAGGAACAGATGGGCTGAGGACGGCGGGGTACTGAGAATGAGGGAGTAAAGGGAGGGAAAGAAGGGAGAGAGCATCGACAGTCAGGGACCACCATCATTGCTGCCCGCACCAGACTGCACTTACCACCAGCCTCCCGCCCGCCCGACCCATCCCATCCCACCAAATTCATTTTCACTGCAGTGTAATGAATGTGCAATTTGCACACATATGTATAGTGCCTAACATGGTATTACTTTGGGATCTGTTTAACCCCGATGGAAACATTTACAAACAAGTGACCACAAAGAGCCATCAATCTGCACATTAACCTCTAACTTGTCTTTGGGGGATTGTGCTATTCACTATTATAGAGTTCAGAGAGGACCAAAGAAACTGGAACAGGGAGGAAATGGAAATAGTCCCGTTCAAAGCAGAGTACAGCCGTAATTAGCCGAGTACTAACAGAACCGAGCTATGGTCACTCCAGTCATGGTCTTCTGTCAACTTTATGATTAGAGAAGAATACATGATCAAAGAAAAGTGGGAGATCTGAGACCCTTGAGAGGTGGAACGACCCCTTCTAAGCTCCATGAACTGGAATCTAAAGAGCCACCTCTTTGAAAGCTACTGAAAAGTATCTATCTAAAGCAAATGATTGATCAGTTTTATACCTTTCCTTAGAGAAGAAATGGAATCTACCACTGCTGTTCTTATCTCCATGGAGCTGCATCACTGTATTTGCATTGAGTATAGCTCCATCAGTTACAGGACAACTTGTGCAGCACGGTATGTGTCTCGTGCCACCACGCTAGGGAGCCCTGGGTGGCTTCACTTACTCATGCCATGTGTATACTTTAGCCAAACAAGGCCTAAGGACACTCCAGGGTGGTACAGGGGAAGGAGGGGCGAGGAAGCTAAAGGCGAAGTAGTGTGGTCTGATGGTTGAAGCCGGTGATTTAGAGGCTGTTGATACCGGGCAGACAGCCCAGGCTCAGTCACTGACTCACTGTGGATGACGCTGCATAAGTCACTACACTTAAAATGTCCTCATGTGTTTAGAGCCATTCAAGTGGAAATCAGGCGCACTCACACAGCTGGAAATTGCTACTGGATCTGATTTTCTTGTTTCTCTTTTGCGTTTCCCTGAAGCTTTCATAAACAGATGGCAGAGGCTCATTAAGCTGTTGTCAGGACTATTAATGACATTGTGAACACTTTCCGAGGTCTGTATGCCTTAAGGCGAACGATTGCCAAATCTGGCCCATTAAAGAAGGTGTGAGAGTAATACAATGCTGCTGTGTGCTGCAAGGTGAGGGATGGATGCCATGAAAGAGAAGTACACACATGGTTGAACGACTGTTAGCAGCAGGCTGACGTTAATGATTTCATGTTAGTAGTGAGGCTGAGAAAAAACGGAATAATGTGATTTTAGCACTGTAGAAATATGCTGAATGCTTTGACCTTGCAGTGCTACATTGCATGCTTACTATATGAGTTATATGTGCTTGACTTCTGATGACGGACGAGCCATAGTTGTACGATCAGATATTAACATTTCACACAGATAATACTTTTGTATTACTTTGCTTTACAAGTTCACATAATATTTAGAGTCCTAACGAGCCTAGAGGGGCGAGTACACTTTGCCAAAAACTGTATATCAGATTGATGAACAGTTTCAGAAACCATCTTCCCCCACATCTTTCTGACATTGAATTAGGAAGGGTCTGAATGTGTCCCACCATTTCTGTAACTTTTTGAAACAGACGATGTGACATTCACACCTTTGATGGTTGGCTAGCTGAGCAGACATGATAGACAAACCAGAGCTTCTGGCTTTAGCTCACTTTTTCATACTTGGTTCAACTATTTCTATCACACAAGTGCGATATTTTAAAGGTCTTCCAGGCGATAAAGTCAGAAAATGTGAATTCTCTATGATGATCATGTTCTTCCACACACTTCTGAGTTGTGATATGGTCAGATAGCTCATCATACAAACCATTCTGGTTGCATATTCCCTGGGCCTAAGACACTAAAGCCACCCTTGGCATTGTGGAGCTATATTAATGATGCTGATGTTAGGTTTTTAAAATGCTTACCAAATTCACCAACTTAATTGTGCATTTCAGCAGTTTAATTGTCACTTTTTATACCACAGCATTGGCCAAATAGGCAATTTTTACTAGATGATGGCACTGCATTGAAGCAAATGCAGTCTAGAGGACAGATCTGGAGATCATCAGTCATTAAAGTTCATCCTCTGGTGACCATGAATGTCTGCACTAGTGTTAAAAAAAAATCCATCCAGCTATTGCTAAGATGTTTTAGAATAACTGAAAATGAACTGAAAATGGACTGATTCCATTTTTTTTTACAGCTATTTAGAAAAGACATTGGGTTCTTCTCATGTTTACAGCTATATTATATAGTTAACAGTAAAACTCATACTAGATGAACCATTTTGAACCTGCAGTTAAGTGTCGGCCACCTCTACCAACACTCAGGAATAACATAGGTGGACTTATGAACTGTGAGGTGTGAGGTAGTGGTTTCTGCCTGCTCCGAATGGAAACACTGAAAATGCACAGATGGAGTCCTGTCATTTCCCTCGTCATGTGTTTTTTCTCATGATTATGAAGCAAACAATGCAGCAACAGAGTGGACAGCAACAACAGAGTAAACTTTCAACGTCTCCTTGGTCTGGGAAACAGCGGAGGCGGCAATGAGAGCTCACGGAGCTCCGAAGTCATGTTGTTGATCCTTATGTGGTCACACTCAAACCTAACCATCATCCCCTGGGATATCCTTTCACAGGGTCAGACTCTGAGCGCATGAGAATTCCCCCACTGACCCTGCAGAAATAAAGGACGAAGCAGGTGGTATCTTGTCAGGAAATTATCATCCTCTTTGCTTATTTTACTTACACCAATACTAAGTTTACAAAAACTGACCAGCCAATTTAAGGCGAAGAGAGTCTGATATGTCAGAAAATAAAACAAACTGAGTTTGTACTGAGTAATGTGGAGGGCAAGTACTGCAAGACAAGACATTTTATATGGATGTCTGATTATTTCTTCCTGTGTGTGCATGTGTGTGTGTGTGTGTGTGTGTGTGCGTGCGTGCGTGCGTGCGTGCGTGCGTGTGTGTGTCTGTGTCTCACTATGTCAGCTCAGAACTGCGGTCTGTCGAACTGTGATTCTTTTGGTCTATCTCTCCCAGCAGATGTACTCTTCTCTGCGCCACAGCTGCATCCCACATGTTTTCACGCTGTTTGACAATGCAGTTATATTCTTTTCTGTGCTCGGAGCTCTAGTGTTAGTGGTGGTGGAGGCAGATTCCTTCTCTTCATATGGTCCCACTCCTTTTCCTCCTTTACATCTAGAATACAGTGGTAGCACTTTGGCTATACTTGGTCCTGAAATGCCTTCTAGTTGGGTAACGTAAAGAATGTAGAGGGTGGGGGGTCAGATCTGGCAGGGTCTACCACGGCTTCATAGCACACACAGTCATTTCCATAATTGCCCACAATCAAACCAACCCCTCCTGGATTCCACCCGCTCCAGATTCCTGTAGATAAGCTGAGCCAGGGCTCTAGTGAGTGCTGGAGACCCCCAAGTAAGAACAGGTGCTGCTAATGTAACTGATTTCAGGTTCTCTGTGTATCCAAAAAAAAAGGGGGGGGGGAGGGGGCGCTGTTGTTTCTCCAGTAATTGGACATTCCCGTTTGGATTGCTATCACGTGACTGTTCTGAAGAGGGGAATGAGCGAGGATTTGTCCCACATTTGGTACTATCAGGAGACTTGAGCCAAATTATGATGCCTTACATTATGTGCGGCAACAAATTGCTCAGGTCGTCAGTGATTGATTCACATCGTGGCCAGTTTTCCACAGCCTGCAACACGTGTAATTCTTCTGCGGCTACCAGAGTAAACCTTCAAACCATATTAAGAAACAAAGTCAAACAACCCATGACACAGTATGTGATGTAGCATTATGCTCCCCGTTTTCAGAATGCCAGAGTCTTGCAGAAGTAACAGTTGCCTCTGCCATAAAGTCAGTCATGCAGAGACAAATGCGTGTATCATTTTTATAGGCTATGTTATATACCATATATTTTAAAGACATGGCTCTGGTACATGAGCTTTAAGTAAGTCCAACATATGGATAGGGGTGAGAATGTGCTTAGTGGCCTATGTAAAAATAATCCATTACATTCAATAATTTATACTTATGCTGTATATTTTAAGACAGTAAACTTGTTGTGCCTGGCTGAGAGGGAGTCTGTGTTGACTAGTCCATAACAAGGCATCATATTTCGAAAGCTGGCCATATGTTTTGCATGTGAAATCATTATCTGCAGAATAATTACAGACTATTTTCATCTTAAATGTAATGCAAAAGGAGTTTTTCTATTTTTTTAGTCAAGCTCAACTGTAACTGCACTTTTTCAGACATTTTCAGCTGCAACTAAGAAATCACAGGAATGTGGTTTATAAAACCAATAACCATGGAGACTATTAAAAAAACAAGAGAAAGATCTTGCAAAACCAGATTGGGCTGGAAATTCAGTAGACAGTATTTCATGTTTCCCTGATATCTTTTCAACATGTCATTTACATTTGTTTACATCATAAGTTCAAGATGACAGAGGGTGAATGATTCTCGTTTTGTTTGCTGTTTTTTGTTTTTTCGCTTCACTGAGCAGTCTGCAGTGACTCCGGTCTGTGCGCGCCGCTCCGTCAGGTAACCGCTTACCTCGACGTGGACGCGGCTGCGGCCACACGCGCGCCCCCGCGGAGTCATACGTCACCGCGCTCACTCCTCTTCTCGCGCGCTGGTTAAAAAGAAGGAGGAAAGAGCACAAGAAAACATGTGAGCGTTCTGAGGACTTTAGTGAGAGGCAACTTTTATTTTCTTATGTGTTTTTTTCTCCACCCGTGCATGTCCACACTCTCTCTGAAGGAATTACATCTGAAAGGAACGTCACGTCTCTTTTTTTGTGTTTGTGTGTGTGTTCATCAGGATAAATTGTGTTTTTGCTTTGCTTTAGTTTTTTTTTTTTAATATTTTGCGCTATATAATCAAAAGAAGCAATAATTAATTTTTTTAAACACCTGCCTTTGTTGACGTGAATCAAATTTTGGGACAGCTGCGTTTACAAACAACTAATTTGTAATTAACGGCTTTTGCTACTTGGAAAATAGAGCTCTAATAAATATATTCTTCATATACTGCAGGTTAACATCTCTCTTTTTTAAAAAGAAAAAAGGGGGGGGTGATATTTTGTATTTTTCAGTTTTTTTAAATATATATATATATTTTTTGTCATTATTTTATTTGATGATTTTTTTGAAACTATGAAGCATTTGCAATTCGTGCTCGTCCTGGCCATCGCGGTCAACGTGTGGGAATGTGGGGACGCAAAGTTCGGCGAGAGAGGAGAGCTCAGCCCCAGGAGGAGAAGATGTTACGACGGGAGTTTGCCCAAGCGGCTGAAGAAAAGGGAGCGAAAAGTGTTGCTTGACGGCAGCAGCAGCGGAGACGTTTGCCACAGGTTGTATCCTCGGGTGTCCTGCTGTCCCACCAGGAGAGCCGCCTATCAGATCCTGCACCGCAGGGATGCCAGGGTAGGTTACAGTCCATCCACCACGTTGCATTTTTCCTCAAATTTAAGGTTTGGGTGTGTTTTTGTTTGTTTGGTTGGTTTTTTTTTGCTTGTTTGCTTTAGTTTTTTTTTTTTTTTTTTTTACTGCGGATGTCTCGGGAGATGCGTTCATTGCCCTTGTGTATGGTCATCCTGCGTGTTATTGCCGACAGCTGAATTTGGGGATGGTTGGAGGAAGCTGCCCCGGGGCTGAGCTGCTCCTGAGTCCCGATGAGAACATTTAAATACATCCGGGGACACACTGAACTCACCTTGTCACACCTGGTGTTTTTAACACTACTGTTATTATCATTACCCCCACTGCGACAACACGGTTTATGTTTTTTTAGCCTGTTTTTTGTTGTTGTTGTTTGTTTTTTTACATTCCGATAGCAACTTAATCTGCTCGCGTCTGTTTTTTCACCCCGTGTTTTAGCTTATACCTGCTCTGAAATAGAACCAACTTGCAGCATTCCGGGATAAATGTACATTTTGTTTACCCGCTATCTCGCTTTGCACAATCTGGTGCAGCTCTAATTCAGCATGTCCAATGCGCTTCGGCGTTACCATGGCAATCACTCGCCGATTTACGTTACTTGTTCAGCGAGCTACAGCTGCCAGCACCGAGGCTACTAGCTAAACTGTTGAACCCCAAAAGGTAGGAGCTAGGTTGTACTGTGTTTTTAGTCAACAGTGGACGTTTTTTTATGTTTTTTAACCGAAGCTGGGAGCTGATAGTGGTTTGTTTTCTTCGCGTGTTAACGTACAGACATTTGTTTGTTTCACGTATTTACTGGAAACTTCCATTAAACGTACCAGGCTAGCACTGCCTGTCGCTACAGCGTCTCACGAAGTGCGTGTTAAAATGTCATGTAGCATTAAGCTAAAGGCTTTAAACCTCTCCTCAGAAATGCAGGAGGTTAAAAAAGGCGACTGTATGCGCAAAAAACTTGTAGCGGATTCTCACCGGGCCTTTCTCATGTAAACCACCCCTCGAATCATTCAGTGGCTGGGTGGTATCTCACTTTGTGTTGCGACAAAAAGCCATATTGCATCATTTAATTTGCTCAAGTCATGCAAATAAGAGGGGGGAAACTGAATGGGACGAACTCGACTTCTCCTCCTCCCCACTACACTGCCCACACACGGAGCCCTTTCTGATTATGGCAAAAGAATAACAACAACACCATTGTGTTTGTTGGTTTCACTAATGGGAGAAGCTGGAGAACATCACTCTCCCCCAGTCATCAGCCCTGTCCAAGTGTTAATGCCTTTGAGAGGGTGTGTGTCCTTGACTATATCCCCCTGCCGGCAAACTTACACCTATTCCCTGAGGACAAGTGTTTTGTTAAAGCTTAGTGTTGCCTACCTCAGTGCTCTCCCCCTTCCTCTCTCTCTCAGTCTCCCTGACCATGAGAAGTTTGCAGATTTTTTTTCTTTCCTGTGACTGAATGGCATTTTTTGTTTTTAAATGAGGCGATATTTATTATGTTTGTTCCGGCAATGTTGCTGTCAAGCCACGATGCAGATGCGATCATAAAAAAAAGAAGTAATCCTGTAACAGCTGTTCTCCCACATGAAGCTGAACATTGCAGGTGTGAAGCCAATATTATAAAATGCAATGTAAACATTGGGAAAGGCTTGGGAATAAGTTGCTGACAATTTTATTTCCTTATGCCATTATAGTTCCATGTTTCTGATTATGGCTCTGTTCTTGACCTCAGCAAAAGTGCAACAGCTGACCCTCATTACTATTTTCTCCCTGATTTTTTGAGCAACATACACACTGAGATTCAGCAAAAGGCAACAAACAAAGGTCCACTTGTTCTGGTTTGGATGATGGCAACATTGGAGCCCATCCCAGCAGCATATGGACACAGGGCATGGCTGAGAGCACACAAATGCTACTCTCTGTGGACCTTGTGCCAGCCCATGGCACACAGAATCAATGGGCAATTTAGAGCAGGCAAGCAGGCATGCCTGTACACTACATGGCATAAGTGTAGAGGGCACCGAGACAGAGGAACACACCACATATAAAGGGTCATAGCCAGCCTGGAGCTCTCTTTTTGAGGAAAACATCAACACTGCAAATTGTAGAACAAAATTTGATTTAGATTGGAGTTAACTTCAAAACTCGGAAAAACTAGATGTTCTTCTTCCTCTTTATTTAGTCCTTTATACTGCTGCTATGGTGAGACATTTCCTGTGTGCATGTCAATATATCCTTCAGCTAGACCCACAGATTTTTCCATAGGTTCAGCCACCTGTGGGATGAACACAGCTCTGTACAACTTCTCAACAGAAAGTCCTTTCCTCGGTTGCAGTTTGCTCTGCAACCAGAGTGAATTGTAAGGTGTCTATATGTTAGCCTTGGGTCCCCCGGTCTAATTGACTTCGACAGACTGCTAATTTGTTGATACCAGAGTGGGAATGATGTGCCTGTCTATCTCTAAATTGGTGTTTACACATGGACCTCACACAGAGCAAAGCACTACCAGTGTGCCTGCCTGCCTGGCTGCCCAAGCAGCACTGCTCTTGACCTAAAACAGATTACATTGTGTTTTATTACAGCTAATTTGTTATGTAAATAATCCTGCTGATTTCTTTTGGATTAACTCTATGTGTACTTTTGCGTAATGACCCCCAGGCTCTTGTTTGCCTTCATTCATTTCATGCCCTGAGATCTGTCACAAGTGGGAATTTTAATTTGACTTTAACTGTTTGTGAACTTGGGTAAGTAGGCAGGGAATGAGAAGATTTCTTTGTTTAGTTGTGTAAAAAGAAAGAGTTCTCTAACATCAGTGCTTTGCAATTTGGTATTGAAGGATACAGACTGTATAACGTTATTAGAATTGCGTGATGTGAAAATATCTATTTAGTTTAACAGATTTAGTTTGTAAAATTAGACTGTAAAAGCTCAATCAAAAGAGAAAAAGTGTCGACTCCACTGCTTACTAGTGAGAAACTGGAATACCTTTGCGATGTGTTGATGTAGACTGAATAAAGATGCTGCACAAGAAAATTACTGTGCAAAGAAACTGTTCAACATCAATACCAACACTTGAAATATGTATTCAGTCTCAAACACATCTGATAATTAAATACTAATTTAATTTTGACATTAAATTAGTGATGTGTCACAACTAGATTCATGACTTGTATTATTGTTTCAGTCTTTGTTACCAGCTACAGAGTATCTCACTGTGTCAAGCAGGAGAAGGGATTTGTTAACATAAAACTGCTATGTGAATGTGAAAGGTCTTGTTAGGCATCTGTGTTTTTGTTTTGTTTTTTTCTGAAGAAAAGATCTAAATATTTAATCAAAGCCATTCATTTTATACATCTCATTGGCCCTTTGCATACACCTCTAACATTTAAAAGGTTAGTTAAGTATAGCAATTTACTTTTAAATGTTAATTTGAACTCACCAAGATAATATGAAACCTCAGTTTTTGTAGTTATAACCTTGGAAAATCTCACACTGTGTCTAAAGTTGTCAGGAATTAATGATAATGAAGATTTAAAAGTGCAGTTTATAATCCAAACTTTTCCTGCTTTATAGTGCAATATTTATGTTGTTAATATCACCAAAGTTCAGCAAATCCCAAACTACACATCAGCTTGCCTGTGTTATGTGAAGTAAGTGGTAAAAGTTAACAGCCAGCCATTTTAATCAGGCATTGGTTCTTGTTGCGTGTGGTCTCCAGATTTTCTCCACCAACAATACAGAATGTGGACGTCTCCTGGAGGAGATCAAGTGTGCTCACTGCTCCCCCAATGCCCAGGTGTTGTTCCACTCCTTGGACATGGATAAGATGCCACACAGGGAGCCAGACCTGCCGCGGCTCTGCCAGGACTTCTGCCGCGAGTTCTACTACACCTGCAGGGGACACATACCAGGTAATTACACAGATAATAATGGTCATGATTGTAACTTTAATTGTTGCCTGTGTGGTTACCTGGTGGTACACAAGCAAACCTATGCACAGGAACGGAGTAAGTGAAAGTAAGCATACGTTATGCAGTCTCTCACACATTTAAACTAACATGTCTGATTGTGATTAATTGAAATTCACAGCAGGCCTCATTTCTTATTGAGACTCAGTTTGCACATTTAGAACTGGCAGATTTTTGGACTTATGCAAGAAGTGGTGCGTCAGTAGTCTGGTCTGTGAATATTTATTTATCCAGCTCTTACCTCATCTGACCTCACCTCCATTTGTTGCTGAGCTTGTCTTACTGCTCACTTGCTTGCTGCTTCGTTTCCTATTTTACTGTTCCGTTTTAATTAATCATTCTACAGACACAACATCTGATCAGACTGAAGACTTGTGTAAGCACAACTGATCTAGCAAAGTGCGGAGGGATATTTGTGCATTTTATGACAAGCATAAATTTATGTCACCAGGTGCAGATATTTTTGTTCACCTGTCCTTTTTAGATTTGTTCAGATCATGCAGGTTTATTTTAATCAGCAGAAGTTTGACCTCGAGTGTAGTAACAACACACAGATTTGAGACATCTGATGTGTGAATGGAAAATATTAGATTTGCAAAGGTGGGTGTGAAGGCAAATTTCTCAGTACACTGACAAAAGCCAGCCCGCCTGACCAGTGTACCAGAAAACTTGACTGACTGGAGCAGAATCAACTATTTTATGACCTATTCCTGGATACTGTTCACCAGACTCGACTCTTGGGCTTGATTCTTTATTTGGGATTCATGTGCACCTTAGCTGTGGTCTAGACATGACTGCTGGGTGCTTTGCTTTTCTCAGACATAAACTGTCACCAACAAACCTGTGTCTCATGCTCTGCCATTACAGTGTTTTCATTTGAGCAATAAGTTCACATGATTCTAAACATAGCTGAAGTGTTACTCTACTGACCAATTCCGTCCCTGACTGAGTTCTACTAGGAGGTAGGAGAATCCACAAAGCAGGGATGAAACACATTGATGCAAGTTTTGCTTGTGTATATGGTACTGTTACATAGGAACCCGTCTGCCCCCTGAAAGCGTTTACTCTTCAGAAGAATTTCCTTTGAAGGGATGCAAGATCACAGGTACCTATGCCTTCAGAGTGCATACCAAACATGATCAAACACTTTTTGACTGTCTCTTCTCCTCCAGCCAAGTCTTCTTCCAATCTCTGTCGCCACAAACTGATTAGATCTGCTGAGATTTGCAAACAGAGAACAGTTTCAAACACACTTGTCTGCAACCCACCCACACGATACTCTGCAGCCCAAGTCAAATATCAAACACATGCATTCCATCCCATTCCATCTGAGTCTGCATCTAATGACCAGTAGGCATATCATGTACAACACTTAAACTACAATTGAGGTTCACGAGTGGGGCTCCACAGAACAAAGACAAGAAGGAGGAAGAAGTCTTGTCTGAAGCTGCATAACTTGCTCATGAACTGAGAGTCAAACCAAAAAAGCTCAAGAGAAGAATCCAGAGAAGAATCCCCCCTCCCCATGTTCGTTGTTGTGCTCCTCCCTGCTCACCCCCTCTCCTCAGCCCCCGACAGATCAGCATATGTGGTGACGAATGACACATTTATTTTTCTACAAAGGTTGTGTGTATGTAAAACTGCTGAAGTGCATCAAGATGTCAAGTACTCTGGGTGGGCCACCCAGGTTGCCTTGGAAGATAACCAGATGGAAGTATAACTTTAGCGCTGGGGAGCCAGGAATATGGACAGAGTTCTGTCTCTCACTCTCTGTTTCTCTCTCTCTCTTTCTCACTTCCTTCTTCGCTTTCTCTTTTCATCTCCTGTCTTTTTTTCTTTTGCCTGCTACTCTTTGCCTGTTTTTATTTTGTTAGTGCACATGTTACCACGTAGCTATTGTAATATATTTCAATGAAGATGGAACATATTGTGCAAAATTTATGCACACCCTACTAACTGCAGACAGGGTAATTTGGTTAAATCCTAAGACAGAGAACACTACTTCCCTTAAATGTATTTTAAAATAGCTGATAGATAGATATTTGAAACTATACATCTGCATACTGAGGCAGCAAAAATGAGTATAACCACAATTATGACCAGACAATAAGACACTTGCTTAAGTTTCACTAATTCAAAACCACTGTCCAAAAGTTTTAAACAGTAGCCTTTACAGCATCCATAACTGTCGTCCTTCTCCCATGAAATTTCCTACCGGCGCTTGATTAGGCCGTGTACTTGGCCCCTTTTTCTCTATAAAAATATTTACTGCCTTGACTCTCACTTCTGCCGTACGGGCCTCCCACCTTCTCCATACTGCTCTTCTCTCATATCTTCCTTTACTCATCCCCCCACCCTGCACCCGAGGTCCCCAACCAGCATGGTTAAGATAACTGCAGACACAAGAGTGTGGGTGGTATAGCCAGAGCTGTGTGTGTGTTTCTATGTGTGTTTGATCTTCATGTTGTGTTTAGATGTTTGAGGGGATATCCTGTCACCTCCAGTATTTGGTGTGGTCAGCCCTTGCGGTGTGTGGCAGGAGAGGGAGATGAAAGGGGGGACAGGGAGAGTCTTGTTTGTGTTTTTATCACTGGTATATTTGCTCTCCTCTGTCCTCTGAGGGATTGACTAAAGGAAACAATATTGGCAAGATTGTTTTTAGGTCGCAAAGGGCCTCTGAGACCCACTGCACACTTTGCTTTTTGCTGGGAATAGTGTTGTGGCTGCACTGGCTGGAGGCGTAGCTGTGTGTGACGGCCATGTTTATGCAGATCACCTTTTGCTCTGGCACTGAAACATTTCAGATGAACTAGCAGGCCAAAGGCAAATAAGGAATGACGTGATGTCAGTTTTACCTTGAATACATGTGCTAAATTAGCAGAATGCAATCTTCAGCATTTGGGAACATCATGTCATTGTTTAGCATTGCAAGTAAATTAACATCTCTCACCATGAAAACATTTTTGTTTATTCGGAATTACATGCCATATTTAACAGGCTGATTATTTCATTTCACATGCTGTGCCCATGTGCAGCTCAGTAATGCAAAACAGCCAGACCTGTTTGAAGAATAAAACAAGTGGTTGGTTCGTTTTTTTGTTTTTATAAAAGAGCATTAAGCCATCCCTAAGAATATCTTACTCCAATTACGTGAATGAAGATAGTTTTGCTACCACCTTCACTGATTGCAAAAACTGTGATTGAAACTGCTATAATAATGCTTTTTGTCATTTTAAAATTATATACACATTGCAGTACAACTTTTGTCTGTATATGCAGGGTTGTAGAACACAATGTCTGGTTTGTCATATTCATAAAGTCCATTTGGTTCTCAGAATTGTCTTCCATTGAGACATACTAGTTGTTGACACTGCCAATAGAATAGTTTGGCCTGAGATGACGTAGTTTCCTACTTGTACTAATCATATAGTTGGCTCTCTTTCAGAGACATGGTAAAGGTAAAACTCCCTGTAGAACTTATATTGGGGTATAGGTATGAGCAGTGTTTATTTTCTAGATATAGCTTTGTCAAGAACACTGCTGGGTATGTCACCACCTACTCAACCCTTAAGTGACCCATGGACCAGCTGAGATAAGAGAGAAAACTACAGCCCTGATTATACCTGATTGTGCACTGGCTTATTTCAAGTTCTTTATTATTTACTGCTGAGGAGATGCACACTTGTTGTGCAAACATGATGTCTCTTGCAACCACTTGCAAGGTGTTGCTACCCATTTCCAAAAGGCTTTTCATTTCTTCTGCTCCTGTTAGCAGGTGCTATAAATTCAAACGCAAGCAGCTGGTGGACACTGACACTATTCACTGGATTTAACTATTAGTTAATATTTAATGAAGGGCCCCTTAAGTTGAAGTGAATGCAACCTCATTACTGACAAAAGTGTTGCTGAATAGACTTCATGGGATGCCAGGCACAGAACATTTTCCATTAGGAAATCATTTGGACACATTGTGCTGAAGCATCATTTCACAACTCAAAATATTGACAGGGTCAGCTAAAATTGAGAATGCTGTCTTTCTGCTCTCTGGAAGTGGCGTAGTTCACTGTTGAGCCCTGTCTAATCTGTGATCCATTTGGTTTGGCCCAGTTTCTCTTCACTTGTTCATTTCAGCCTAGTCTAGCCAGGTTTTGGTTTGGCTCATCAAGTGTAACTCCAACCCTCCCCAATACACTAGCATATCACATAGTTTCAGATCACTTCTCCCTTCCTTATTCTCCACTCACCTTTATCACCTTTATCTTCTATTACACACTCATACATGCACTGGCAGTCCATTACAGGCACACAGAACTAGCTACCATATAAACAGTGTTATGAGAATATTCATTGGATCTTCATGGTTTAGTCAGCTACATGAGCCAAGTACATGAAATCAATTAACCATGCCTTATTTACAGTAAGTGTAAGACCCTATGACTATTTCTGTATCTGTTGTGTTTTCTAGAGCTCTTCCAAGCCGATGTGGATGAGTTCTGCCAGTACTATGGGAGGAGAGATTCCAGTTTATGCTTTCCGGATTTTCAACGAAAGCAACCACATGGGCAAGATTCCAACTACTTGGGAGATGAGAAAATAGAAGATATCAGCAGGTTTGTAGTCTGACTTTTACTATGTTTAATTTCATTTGATGACTTAGTTACACTGGGAAAGGTGTACAGTATTATTTTAGGTAGGATTTGACTGGTTCATGTGTTTCAGCTAAGTTTCGTCAGTTCCTACGAGTGCAGATTGAAGAGTTTCAACCATGATATTTATGTTATTATAAAAACGGACGTAGCCTCTGTAACATGTTCCCGGTTTACTGGTCCATTTTGACATGGTCCATACTTTCAGACAGAAATGCTATGCAATTTCTCCTCTAATCCTAAAGTTTGTCCAGACTTCTTCTGCTCTGCTTTGCTAAAATAATGAAAATGCTTATCCTGCATCATTCTGTTTCCCTCCCTCATTGCAATGGTCTGTACATCACAGAGAGCTTTGCCCTTTTGTCTATGGGGGGGATTCCTTTCATCTCTGTTTTCCCTGAGACAAGAAAGCCAGGAAGCATGTGCACCTGAATGGCAGCAACCAACATTCTGTGAAATAACTTCCGACAGTTAGAAAGTCAGGGGCTCATTTATCCCTTCTGTGCCTTTTGCTTTGAGAAATCTACTGACATAAATGACATTGAGCAAGGGTCTCCTACGTTAAAAACTGGGGGAAAATTTTTAAAAATTCAATCAAAGTTAATGTCTAAGATTATGGGCTTAATTTTTGGGAATTAAGGCACAGAGCTCGTATGTCATTTGTGCAATGCACAGATGGAGTGTTAGAGTAACTTTTTGGTATTTTCTGTTGGCGTGTGCTACCCACCCTAGAAGCACATATAAAATGGAATAGGATAGGAAAGAATCCAGCATCTGAATTATTACTGGATGTGTCAGAAGGTTATTGGCTGGTATCACTTGTGGCCAATCACCTCTGCTCTTCTTATTCCCCTTGAAATCAGTGCACCCAAGTGGTCACGTTCATGGGAAAGTCTTAAGGGTTCTTGACCTTGTCTCCATGGGATGATCACATACCTTCGCAGTACAGAATAGATGTAGGAGGGTTAGTTTGAACCTCCTGTCTCTTCTTTTACCACATCGATTAAAAAGGCAGTGTGGACACACACAGTAATGTCCAGATAAGCTGGTGTTGTGAATGAAGTTTTAAAACAGGAGAAAAAAAAGTGGTGGGAATAGGTGACTGTGACTGAATTCTGCGGTGTAAAGAGGAAAGAGGTTTTAGTTGTCTTATAGCATGCAAAGGAAGAACTGCGTTGCTGACATTCACAGCGTAAAGTAGAAATCTTTGTTGAAATCTCAGACACAAGCAACCAAATAGGTCCAGGTGAAATACTGAATTTTGAGTGTTTAGTTTGCAGCTGTCTCTTGTGTGTGAGGACCAGTACTCAGATTTGTCACTCCAGGTAAAGACTGCAGATTGAAAACATTGTACCTGGTGCCCTCAGATGGCTGCAGAGAGAGTTAATCAACATTAAGCTTTCATATAACAGATGCACTGTTACAGTTGAGACATGTTGGTAGGAATCAAAAACAACGGTAAATCCAACTTTTACTGTGTATTTAGACATATTTTGTGGTTTAAATGCACAATAAAAGTGAAATAAACAAGCATGTATGCATAATACCTCATACATCCTGGCTCTAGCAAAGTAGTCTCTTCCCACATTGCGAAATGGCATGTCACAAAATTAGTAAATCAGTAAAGATGAGAAAAACCTTACTTAGTCTTAGTTAAAAGTAAAATCTGATGTGATTCAAAGAATACAACGACTTGTCTTGTGAGCTGAGAAAAATTTCAAGTCCCACCCAGCCGAGACAGCCACATGACAGGTGTTTATCACACATTTTTAATCATTGTACGTCATAAAAAGTTTAGGTTTACCTGATATCTTACTGTTGATTGTTTAACGCTTCCTTGAAAATTCTACTGCGTGGAAGTCTCCCCTGCCCCTTCTACCCTATAGCTGGATTCCTTGCCGCTACCATCATTCTCTGACATTTTGTAACTTCCCTGTTACCCAGGAAACACAAACACAACTGCTACTGTGCCCAGGAGGTGTTGAGTGGTCTAAGGCAGCCGGTGGCTGTGATGCACTGTGGTGATGGTTCCCAGCGTCTCTTTGTCCTGGAGAGGGAGGGAATTGTCAGGATACTCAACCATGACCTCGAGCTCATCAAGGAGCCCTTCTTGGACATCCACAAGCTGGTGCAGAGTGGCCTGAAGGTAGGGATAAATCTTAGACTGTTACCTGTTTTGAAGTAATTATAAAAGTAGTGTCTTAATATGGATGTAATTTGATTACAGACGTAAACAAACAAGAGAAAAGGAAAGGAGCCTGGCTGATGCAGTATGAAATAGTTTCTTTCTACATTTATAGAGTAAGGCAGTAATGTGATAGGGTTTTAACACAAGTCTTCACAACACAAATGTTTGCACCTAGGTAAACGTGTGAAGGATATTTTCCAGCCAAGATAAATCCCTTCAAAGTGGTGCCTGCTCATTGTTCATATTCAATTATATAATTAGACTAAATAAGCAGTCATTCATCAAGTGTGATTGTGCATTACACTATTATTTGCTAATTAACTGTACATACTCCACACATTATACAAACTGCTAATTTTCTGCTAGTTATCACATGAATGGTTAATGACTTTATTAATCTTTTCCATATTTTCCTGTAAGGGCTCTAATATCATAGTGACATATGCCACATATTAACTGGAATACCAGTCTCTCAGGTTTATTTGTAACCTTTGTCTATGCTATTAATTCACCTGCATAGAGGCATTTTTATCATATGGCTGTGATAACTTTTTGCTCTTTTGCAATAGTTATTATGGGTTAGTAATACATATAAAATGTAGAGCTGAGTAGACATTGAGCAGAGTTCGATATGTGTCTGTCTCACAGTGCACCACTGTGAAAGTCTGTTTGCCAGAAGAGGGAGCTTGATAGGATATTGGGGTGTCAGAGGGCAAGTAAACATGTGTTCTACTTCTGTTTGGGTCAGGGCCCTATCTGAGAAAATAAACACAGGCAGAATCATAACAAAGAAATAAAGGTGCACATGAATTACCATTTGTCATTCATATGTTTTGAACATGATCTAGATTTTGGTTATTATTACATCAAGAAGATATATGCTTAAAAAATGTGTATTGTAGTAAGGTGCTAGTTCTTGAAATATCTTTATTGTCTATGGATATCTCAGGTGCATTGGCAACTTCAATATCACAGTGACATCTTTAGACTTATCTTTCATCCCTAATCTTTACTGGATCTCAGATTTTGAATTCAAGAGTTTATAAGTTGTTTAGATTCCACGAGGAGCTGGCGTAGCTGGGATGTTTTGGGTCCACACTCCCAGACAGGAAGTTTATCTATCACGCATGCCTCTTGCTCCTCCACTGACAACACCCTTTGCTTACAAGGAGTCAAACGGAGCACAGCATTTGAATATGCAACTACTCCCAGCGGGATGCTCTCCCTGCTCTTCTCAACTCTCTTATCCTAATTCAATCCAAACTGGTTGTGGATAAAGTGACCATTATGACAATTAGATGTGGCTCAGTCCCCTGCAAGCCCCCCGAGTCCTATTCTGTGATGTTGGCTGCCGGAACGGGCTCCCAGCCACCAGCCACATGGGTTGGACAGAACCAGGGGAGGGCTAAGGTGTTTACTGGCAGCATCAACAGGATGGAGCTGTCCTTTATACAGAGAGAGGAACCCAGGCACCCAGGAGACAGGGTAGATAACGGGTTTATCATAAACCCCATGCACATGCTTTGATTGTAATGTTCTGTGTTTCCTCTCACTCTTCTCTCCCCCTCCTGCCATGCAACCCCTCGGTGCCAATTAAGGCGAACTGCACAGAAACAATACTGTGCTGTGGTAATGTGGTTTCCTACCTGCACTGTGGGTGTTCTCCTGAAATTCAATCCCTATACTCGTGCTCAATCCCACGCTAGCCTCGCTACCCATGCCACCAGAGTGGTCAAATTTGGTGAACGAAGCCAATTTTGACTGTTCTTACTGGAGTCTGAGTGAAACTAGACATTTAAACATCCAAAAATCTAAGAGAGCAATGCATTAATAAGCAACACGTAGCAAAAACATTGCTGTCAAGAATATCTCCTGAGCATTTCAGTTTTTTTCCATTACTTTTATTAGAATTGTTTAAGGATATACATATTTTTTTCACAGATCTCACCTTTCCCCAGTCAAACACAACAGAAAAGATCTGACAGCACTCTTGCCAGTCAATGTGCTTGTTTATAGAAGATGCAAATTAATATTTAGCACAGTTAAAGACCTTAAAGTCATTCAGTTCTGTCACCAAATGTTCTGAAATGTTCCGTTCAGTATGCAGCTCAGTTAGACCGTATCTATGAGTAGTAAAATGTGAGTTCTGCTCATATTTTTTTTTGCCCATTCTGTATGTTGGTACCACAAAAACTCCGGCATGATTTGGGTCGTGTACAACCGCATCTTTATGTTTTACTGAAGAGAAATGCTTCCAGCATACAGTGTTTACATAAAGCTTCATAAAGATATAACTCACAGATGTTTGAACATAATTAAAGATGACAACAACTACAAATACCCTTGAACATATTTGGATAAGATAAGATAAGATAAGATAAAGTTCTTTATTTCTCCCCACTCCAGGGGAAATTTACATTGTTACAGCAGCTTATGTAACAGTAGACATAGTGATAAGAATAAAAGAATAATAGAACAATAGTAATAATATTTACAATATATACAAGGGTGACAGATGAGGGTAAAGTGGCTTAACAGAAAAAATAAAAATAAAGTTTAAAAGTGCAGAGATGTGCAGTGCAAGAATGTCAGTGCCAATGTCAATGGAGTCGCTCTCAAGGAAACCATTTTACGATGCAACCAACAGCAACACTCTTTGATATACGTGTAAATCTTCAGTGCATTCTGTGCTTTCTGGTAGTTTTGGTTGACTTTGATGCTGAGCTTTAGCTTAAAACCTTGACAGCGTCTTACACTATAGAACCTCCAAAGATGTGCTTGAGAGTAGCATGTGTGATAGTGACAGTTTATAAATGAAGACGTCTTTTAGCCCCACCCCAGAGCTGACAGTCTACTCACTTGAATTAGCCTTTGTAACAGGGGTGAGCGGGACTACTATAAAATATTTCATTGTTCAAACAAAATAAGTCAGAGAATGTTGTTCTTTTTGTCCCTGCTGTCAGAAGCTCAGAGCTGCCAGTGCCGTGTAAAATGTGGCCTTACTCATCTTCACTCTTTACTCTGTCTAGAAGCAAAGGTGGCGTCAGACTCATGTTGATCTCACTAGACAGCGAAACCTGCTAGTGAAAGCTGAATTGCTTACATAAATGTAGCAGGCAGAAAAATCAGCTTTCTATTAACTTTATGACTCGAATGATGGATTATATCTTGTTCTCGGTTGGTGGGAGGATTCATGCATTGCTGCGTTCTGGTCCAAGGACTTAAGCATCAACAGGTGAGGGGGCTACAGTGGAGGTTTGCCTGTGATTATCATTGCACGAGAAAACGGCAGAGAAGACTACACAGGAAGTGAATGTGTTGGCTGTGCATGAGGGAGGTGTGAGCATACGTGCTTGAGGTAGTCTTTGAGTGAAGGACGTAGACATTGTTTTCCTTTAGTCAACTCGTGGAATGTTTTTTGGTAGAGGAATGTCCACAAGCCAGCAAGGAAGGATCAAAAGGTTCAGGGTAACAATGCATGACCCAGCGCATGTGTCACTAGCGCTCAAAGACAGCTGCCCCTGTAGAATTAGAAATCGTAGTATTATGTGTGTCACTGTCTCCACCATTCAGGCAGGGTCAGAATTCCATGAAATGTACCGTGAGATGTGAGATAACAACCGCCCCTCATCCCTGCACCTCACATTCCCAGATTTCTGTGGAATGATGCCAGAAGTTTGACAGAGCCAAAGCTGGAGCCCCAGAGAACTGAATTTGGAGGGAAAAGAGGAATGCAGAGGCAGGTGTTTGTGAAAAATGAAGAGATAATACCTCGTGAGAGATTCAATCAGAACCCCCTGCCTGTCTGTGAAAGAATGATGGCAGTCATGAAAAGACGAAGATGTTCAGGAGAAAAATGTGTTTTAAGCAGACACAGCAGTCATTTGTATAGTTTGATAGAAGTTTGGAGATGGCAGGCATTTACTTTATATCAGCCTGCTATTAACATCTGTTGTGAAGACATTAAGTGACCGTAACAATCAGGAAGCTTCAAAATGTTGGTCAACATTTATAATAAGAGGATTTTGCAGCTTATCTTGTGTGGCATAAATTGACACACACAACAACAGCACACATGGACATTGTTGGTTAATTGTACTATGGTACAAAGTGCAGCTTTTAAATCCACAATCTAGAACCTGAAAACCCTGAAAATGCACTCTACAGCTGACAATATGTGAAACCTGCAGTTTGTACATTTTCTAAATTAGTTTGTTTATTCAGTGTATTCGTTTTTGAGCTGTGCCAAGAATATCTTACCTACTTCTGCTTTGGCAGCAGTTTTAGCATGATCAATGCTTAGGGGCCTAAGGTTGGCACTTTGTCTTCTTTTAATCAAGCTATCTCCCTGGATTGACTGTGCAGTGAAAGGCTCACTGATGCAGTGTTTGTTTCTTATGGCTCTGGTGCCAGCTCTGCTGTTCGCCTGCTGCTGAAGGAGCTAGTCATTAGCAAGGGAGCTAATATTTCAGCCCATTTAACCACTGTGTATCTTGGTAGTCCCCCTTTGGCTCCGGATTTAGACCTCTTTGGAATCATGGTCTTTGACCTACTCCCTATGGTGAATTTATTTTGGGGATATGGGTCACTGCATCTCCAAATCCAACATATGGATCCAGCATTTCAAAGTGAGGTTGAAAATTTTTCTTCCCAAGATGAAACTTTTTGACATTCTTTGGCAAAGGCCAGTCACCTCTACTCCAGCTAACTTCCCGCTGTACGGGGTGCTGCACCAACTCCCACATAACTCTGTTTTTATTTGCCTTCAATGATCTGACATTTAGTAGTACCCATAAATTTTTGGGGTGGAGATTTATTTGTTAACTTTCACAATACTTCATTTTATATTAAAATTGATAGACCCCCAGTGGCTTGTCACATGGGTCTCTGTTGTTGCTCATTGGTACTTAGAGTACATTCCTTTGCAAAGTGTCATCATTTTTGCATTCGCATGTGGCCTGTGTCACTGCTGTGTTTGACTGGGCTGGGCCTAATGCAGTCCAAACAGAACTGGGAGATCCAGTACACCAATTTATGATGTGTGTTTCTTGGCCTGTGACATAGACTACACCTATCCAGAGCCTGCCACTGTAGTGCATACACCAATATATATATTTTTTTCTTCATGATTTTGAAAGGGAATACCTGAAGAATGAGACAGCTGTACTGGTGCTTGTGTGTTAATTGCAGGCAAAATGCATAAAATGCCATTTTTAAAGTTTCTTAGTGTAAATAGAAGAATTAAGCTGTTTTGAGGGGGTACACACAGACAGGGACCACTTTAGAAACATTCTTCCCACCTAAGCTTAGAATTCTGTTCATTCTTTTGTCAAGAAGAAATAGCAAGGGAGAGTACAACATAAAAAAGGGCCGACCTGGCTTGCCTTGCCTGGGGAATGAAATGCTATAGCTGATTATTACAACTAACTATAATGGGAGGACCACCAGGGTAGTGACAACTGATGTAGCTGCCTCCGGGGTGAGACAAAGGTTTACATATTACACAAGCAATTTAGATGTTTTCTAAACATGTTGCCAAGACAGTGGGAGTTGGCAGCTCCTTCCTTGTTTAGGTTTTCTTTTTTCCTCTTTTACTCTGCTCTATCCTCCCTCCCTCCCTCCCTCCTCCCATCCAAGCCTCAAATTTTGCATGGATTTTGTGTAAATCAGGAAAAAGCGAGGGGACAGGGAGCAAAAAGCACGGACTGAAGCACTCTGCACTTTTGTGCTCTCTATGAACTGTGAGTGAGCTAATAAATTCTTTCAGCCACTCAGCGTAGCATTCACGGATATCCCCCAAAGATTACACACACAAATCACTGCACAATGGAGGCCACCGGGAGGGTCTGGGCGTCACAGGGGCCCCCGACCCTGAGGACAAGCACACATAACCAGGCTGCAGAAAAGACTCTGCAAAGGCGGGGGGTTGTAGAGAAGGTGCAGCTCTATCCAGAGTCAAACGCTTTATAATGGTTGGTAATGGTATATTCAGGAAGGTTGGTGAAGGTGTGAAGTGAAACAGCAGAGGGTAGGGAAGGAGAGAATGAGAGAATAGCAGGGGTATGAAAGGGAATGTGATGGACAAATAAAAAAGGGGATTAGAGAAGTTGAAGAATTAAAGGAGGGAAGGGGGTGTAGGGGTTGCATGTTGGTGATGATGAAAATGACAGAGGGGGGTGATTCCAACCCCACTCAGCCGAGCAGAAGCCAAGGAGGGACATAATTAACTCCTGGATCTTTTGTGTTTCTCATCTGACTGCAGGGTGGAGATGAAAGGGGCCTGCTAAGCCTGGCATTCCACCCCAATTACAAGAAGAATGGCAAGCTCTACGTCTCCTACACCACCAACCAAGAGCGCTGGGCCATTGGACCACACGACCACATTCTCCGTGTGGTTGAATACACCATTTCAAGGTAATGGGAGAAGTGTGTGCCAAATCTACCTTAAATATGGGTTCTTCATCACTGCCTGCAAGGACAACAAAACCTCAGCTGGCTCACAGTGTACACATTAATGGGTTGAGATAAATATAGACTGGACATGCATGGGTTCATTCTAAACCTAGTTACTTATTCAGAATTATTTTGAAGCACCTTTGTTACATAAATACACAACAGCTTTCAATTTTGATCAGGTGTTATTTGCAATGATTTGTGAATATAAGTGAAATTTCCCATATGCTGTCATTCATTTATTCATTGGTGTGAAAAAAGGGCAAAACTGAAACAATCAGATCACAGAATTCTGGATTTGTTGATTATATCACTGTTAAAATCTATTGACATTGATTTCTACCAGAAACCACAGTAACTACAGCTTCAAGGACACATAGAGCAATTTACCAGAGATTCAGTGAAAATAAATAAATAAAAAAACAATGGACAGGATGTTATTGCAGCAGCTATGATGTACATCCAAACCATGAAAACTCAGTGTGTACTTGGAAAACAAACATCTTCTTTTGCCATCATTTTGATCTGAGCCTCACACTTGTAAAGTGTCGTGACTGCATCTTGCACAGCTGTGATGCTCTCGCATTAATATTAGTAACTTTGTTTGGATAGCACATTGGTAGAATCTGTCCACAGACGACAGACAGACAAACGTATAAACACCTGTGAGTACTGTGTGAGTACTGAAAACCACCTTTGTGGTAGTTCCTGCTACTGTAGGTGTCTCCGGGATGACATTTTGCAATGATGATACACACACACACACACACACAAACACACACAAACACAGACAGACTCACAAGGCGAAAACAGTACCAGCCATGCTATTGCGGCTGGTAACAAGAATTTTTGTCTTATGGGGATTTAGAATGTAGGTCAAACCTCTGAGAAGTGTTTTGCTGAATGTGTGCAACACTCCTATGATAGCAGTGCTTCGCCTTTTCCTGTGTCGGTACCTTTGCAATGACCTATGATTAGGAAAACAATTTTTTCTCACGAACATGTTTAACTGTTGTGTTTTAATTTACATAATCACAGTTGTATGTTTGACTTAATGATCTAATCTCAATTATAGTTTTGGAATGCAGTCGTAGTGACTGCAGCGTATAGTCCTTAATTTGAGGGTCCGATAGAGAAATGACAGTTAAGGTATTTGATGGTGGTTTAAGAGATATTTTTTATCTTTGGCAAGCCGCTTTTTAAAAAATTGCAGGACTACCCAAAATAACACATTATGACATATTTGTTGCTGATACTGTAAAACCGAATTCTCACTTTTCACTAGAAACATTTTGCATCATTTTGAAATCTGTGTTACATCTCCACCCACTGTCTTTGCCATAATGAGACAGTACATTAGATTTAGACTAAATGTCTCAACAAAATATTTAACATCATTTCATTTTAGATTTTGTGAGGTATGTCATGTCAACATTCCTTATCCATACTTTATCATTTTACCTATTGACACAATTATTTTTTTAAGTCAGTTAAGGCAACCTGAGTGTATACTGACACTTCATGTGGCCCACAAATATCATTTTTCATTTCTTCTGTGTATTTTATGCCAATTAAAATACAATTTCGGGCCGACTGTTTAAAAGCCACTTAGGAAGGCCACATATGTGTGTATACTTTTGAATATTTGTATTGAACAGACACTTTACTGTATATGTTATTGACTGTTGTTAGTGTACACATGCTGCAGATGCTCCTCATACAGGTATTCGATACTTTGCAGGTTGGTCATCATAGTTTTTGCACCATTTTGACAGAAACCCAATGACAATGCTTTTTTCTGTTTTTATCAGGAAAAATCCAAACCAGGTAGACACCAGGACAGTCAGGGTGCTCATGGAAGTGGCAGAGCTACACAGGAAACACCTAGGGGGTCAACTTCTTTTCAGCCCTGATGGTCTGCTGCACATCATTCTGGGAGATGGCATGATCACTCTGGATGATATGGAGGAAATGGATGGACTCAGGTGAGATCGAAGGTCAAAAGATCATTTTATACAAGGTTGCATACTGTTGTGTGCTCCAAGATTGAATCCTGTCCTAGCTCCTACCGTCGTGAAGATGTTCTTTTGTTTGTGTTTTTGAATGCAGTGATTTCACAGGGTCCGTGTTAAGGGTAGATGTGGACACAGACTGTTGTACGTCAGCCTACTCCATACCACGAAACAATCCCTACTTCAACAGCACCAACCAGCCACCTGAAATCTTTGCCCATGGATTACATGACCCAGGCAGGTAAGTGAAACACTTGATGGGACCCTTGCATAGCATCTCACTCATGTTACGACCACACTAATTAGTTTTTGTTTTAAAATGCATAACTTTAGCTGTTTACACAACTACCATTTACACTACTCTGGTGCTTTAGGACCCCCAGGATTAAACACTTGGGGCGACGCTACTGACCCTGTTTTAATTTGAAAACTCCAGGATTAAGTTTTAGTTGGAATGGGAAAAGACTGACACTTTTGGAAAAGATGAAGCAAACATTCATGTTTGCTGTGTCACACATTTGCTGTTCATTTTCTGCCGACATGGTCCCTTTAGACTCTCGTGCTGCAATAACAACAAAAGAATTTCTCATATTACAGAATAGAATTCTACTATTCAAAATGTGGCTGCTGTGACTGATGTTTAACTTTCGTTGTGTCATAAAATATCAGTCACTGTTGGAGTGCTCATGCCTTATACTGTTTTATTACTGCTGTTGCCACTTTGCAGGTGGTTAGTGTCACAACATTGTTTGTAGTTCTCATATTTAGTTCTGGCAGGTTGACCTGATAGTCAAGAGGTTATGGTGCACACCTCATGTGCACAAATGCTGTCAGTGCTGAGTGATTGCTAGCCGGTCGGACCTTCACAACGTGTCATTTCCCCGTTCTTCTTCCCCACATTTCTTGTCTTTCTCCACTGTCACTATGTCATAAAAAAGGCAGAAAAATTACATTGTTTTATGTTCACTCCTGGCATTTTGTATTCTGTAGGTGTGCAGTGGATCGACTTCAGACAGACAATGGCACTCTCCTAATCCTCTGTACAGATGCCAGTGGCAAAAACACATCAGCAGGAAGAATATTGGAAATTACTAAGGGGAAGGATTATGGTGAGTTATGATTTACATGAGATTTTCCAAAAATATTCATAATATTTATGTTTTTCATTTTTGGAATGAGTTCATTATTTTGCAGTGTTAATGTAGCCCATGATAAGAACAATTGAGTGAAACTTTTGCCTGAATTTTGTTTGATGATATTCCTTGAGAAAGAAAGGAAAAACATTAACCTCTTGGATAACCTTTCATATTTATTTTTCTGTAAATTACATCTGTTTTTATTAATGTCTTTCATTTTGTAAGAACACAATGTTTTGGCAACAAATTCAGAAACACACCAGGTTGAGTACAGAAACAGTGAAGGTTAAATGCAAAAATTATGTGATCCAGAAATGTTCCCCTCTTGTGGAGAGCAGATTTGCTAAAGGAATGTGAGGTTGTGTCCACCATTAAGATTTAAAGCTGTCAACAACAATAACTATCTAGAAGATGGTTTAGTATTGTTGAAAACACAGCTGAGAAGGGTTTAGTTCTTCTCACATTGAGAAAATAATGAATAACGGCACCGCCTTTACAATGCTTAGTCTATTTCTCTTCACAAAAAAAGAAATTAGTACTGTTTGTTCCACATTACAACAAAGAGGCTATCTTTGTCACAATGGCTGATGTTTTGTCAACGTAAATTATTCCTTCAACCGTGATTTTTCACGACAGCCTAATACATCGCACCGACCACCTGATAAGTGGTGACTGTTGGGAATTGAACATACCACGTCTTGGATTATATATTTTAAAGGGAGAAGCAAAACTCCATTCATTTTTCCCATTGCCAGACAACTATAATCCACAAAACATGCCACAGTGCCTTAACATCACTCTTTCGGAAATAAGATTAATACATTCTTTATATAAAGACATAACAGAGACTAAGTTGGCTGCCAAGGAAGAAGTCTCAAATCATACATTCATCCTATTTGTCAGGATTCACCTTTTTGTCTTCTTTCTTGTGAGTATCTCTAATATGGACAAGACAGCCATTAAGTCAAAGTGAAGTACACAGTTTTTGTTTTTGATGCCAAAACAAAAAAAGCAGCACTTGTTACATTCATAAATCACAATTACAATCTACATTATTTCTACAGTGAGATGGATTTGATTGTCTATTTGGTAAAACTTTCAACTGTTCATGCCTGCAGACAGCATGAGATAGTGTTACAGATGAATGACATGCGGTAGGTCGTTCAGCAGAGCCTAAACCAGACCTACACTCCCCTGTCTCTCTGTAGAAAATGAGCCCTCTGTCTATGACCTGCAGTCCAGTGGAGGAGCACCACCTGTGGGGGGCTTCATCTACAGGGGCTGCCAGTCCAGAAGACTTTATGGCAGTTATGTGTTTGGAGATAAAAATGGGTAAGTACAATGAACGGCCGATTGATTAATAGTCCAATGGGAAAATTAAGTAGCTCTGTGTTGCGAAATCTTAATTGAGTTTCTTAATACATAATGTTGGACAGCTGTATTTGAAATGCATTCTAGTAGCTTCAGCCTCTTGGCATTATATTTGATCGATTTATGACTTATTGAGATCAACGTGACTCTTCCTTCTGTTCTTATACAAAAAAATCTGTCCCTCACATCAACACGTGCCAATGTAAACACAAAGTTCCATCCACGTGGGGGGAAAACAAGTTTTATGTTACTGTCACCGCTACAGCACGGCCCATTGAGTGTAAATGGAGATTAGACATCCTGCCCTGGGCTGTTCACACTTTGCTTTGGTCTGTAATTCATCCTACTTTACTGATGTCAAACAATGATGCTTGAGTAAACAAAGGAAGTAAATAGTGAGGGGAGGGGCGCACTATCAGGAGTTGGCACTGTGTTTAAAACAATGTGTGGTCGGTTAATTCTGTGCCTCATTACAATTTTGGGGGCATATTGTTGTGGCTAAGTGTAGGCTCCGGCATGATGTTTGTTTTGAAACTAAAAGCTGAGGTCTTAAGTAACGCCATGTGCGACATGGGGTGGAAAAGGAAGATGGATCAATGAACCATATGATGGAATGAGAAGTAAAAATTGTCTTTGTTTCCAGATTGCAACTCTAATTTGGCCAATGCTGCTACAGTTCAGTTATATTGTATTAGTCACTGGCATAGCAATTTGTAAATGTAAGAAATGTGCGTGTCTTGTACAGAACATTCACTACTTTATTAGTTGACACTAGTAACAATAGTGACCCACCCTGTTTGTTTTGTTTGCCTTAGTAACCTGCGGATCCTTCAGAAGTCTACATTTCCGTCATCAGCAAGTGATGAACAATGGCAGGAAAAATCTCTGTGTCTGGGCTCAGCTGGCTCCTGCGGCTCTGCGCTTGTTGGACACATCTTGGGTTTCGGAGAGGATGAACTGGGTTAGTAGAGTGATTAATAGGACACCTACAATGTTTATCTCTTTCTAGATATTCAGTTTCACCCTCTTTGTCTTTTCTCTGTTCTTTGATTTGTTCTTTCTCCTCATATCCACATAACAGCCATGTGTTGGCATATTTTCTCACGCTATGCATGACAGATGTCAAAACACTGCTTAAAGGTATTTTTGTTGTATGTTTATCAGCGATACATATATTTACATCATGGTATATCATTTTCCAGTCTGGAATTGAACCAGATATTTGTAATGCTGTGCTCTTAACACAGTTGAAAGTCTGTAGAAATTACAGCACCTTGCCAAAAGGAAGTGCCACTTAAAACTACAGTGAAACTAATACCCGTCTTGCTCTACTTGTATTACTCATTCTTAAAGAGTGTGTACTTTCTTCTGGGTTGATTTAAATTTCCATACGATAGCAATAATCCTCCAAGCACCCACTTATTGTTTTGGGCCACCTACAAAGCGATATTTTCTACATTGCTAGTGAGATGTGTTATTGTTTATCTGCGGGGCTGCAACGTTAAGGTAAAATTTGTAGGTTAGCTGAGGTGAACGGACTAATATGATGCAAGGCATTTTTACCACTTGGACCCCCACCACACACCCGCAGAATTATTAACTGTCAGCTCTGGTGTTTCTGATTAAAATGAGCACATGATGTGAATCGCTCACACAGCCATCAGAGATGTTTGATCACAGTTATTGCCAGGTCTTGGAGTTATTATTTGACGAGGTATTTAAAGATTCCTGCATTTGATCATGATTTGCAAGCGGTGCAAGATTGTGGAGGGGGGCCGGCATATGTCCCAAAGAAGGGGCCCCACAGACACATGTTTACAATTTGTCCCCTTATGGAATTTTCTTGCAGGCTTGTTCCTCATTAAATTATCCGCCTGGTTCCCAGTCATGAGTATCCAATTGTCCCATTAAACTTTTTCTTATAGTCCTTCGGCAAGTGCAGCATTGCAGAAGCCTTAGCTATACTTATTCTTCTCATCCCTTCATGTCCTCCGCTTTCATCTTCTTGTGTCTGCTGGTCATGTCTTGTCTCTCTTTATTTTGGAACAAGGGTTCAGTGGATTGCATGCATGGCAGAAAAGTTAATTACCCGGTCATTCAAGCATCCTGCACATTAAAATGTTTAATGTAAATAACGCCGGTGGCTCATTTCTATGTTGCTGTTCCTCTTTTGCAGGCGAAGTCTACATGCTGGCAAGCAGTAAAAGCATGGCACAGTCACACAGTGGGAAACTCTACAAGCTGGTAGACCCCAAAAGGTACAATCAAGGAGTACTTTTGTAGATTGTAATTGTGTGCGGTTGGGTCTCTGTTCAGTAGGTGATCCCTTAGTAGTTACTAGTACTGCAGGTGGGACAAAGTACTCCACCGTCCCTCATTTAATCCTGTCTTTGTTTGGTGGTGAGACTTAGGTGATCCTACATACTGTATATCATACAAAATCTGGCACTCCACACTGCAGCTGACTCTCATGATACCACGAATCTGTAGTTAATCACATTAAACAGCTGTGACGTCTTTTCTCGCTCATTTTCCTCCTCGGGTCTTGAGTGCTTACATGTATCACTGTGACAAAAACAAATGCTGAGCAGTAACTGGAAAATAAGCATAGTATTTCAAAATGTTAGTGTAACGAATAGCTAATAGCAACGCTGATTAGCTGGACTTGTTCACTTTAGTTACCATTGCCTGCTGGTTATTTGCAGAAAAGTTGACAGCAGAGGTTTGTTTTTTTTTTTTTTCTGGTGAGTGTAAGGAAAACACAAAGGCACCTGTTGTCAAGCCAAGACTTAGTCTAATTAGACACGTTTAAACACACACAACAGTATAAACATATAATCCAATGCACATTTTATTCGTCATTATGTGGATCACGTTCAGCACACACACAAATCAACTTCAGTTTAGTTGGTAAAATCCAGTCCATTTCTCTGCAGTCTAGTGCTTAACTAGCTGATATTAAACAACTGGAATATGGAAAGAAAATGTGCAACTTCAGAATTCAAATGTGTGTGCGTGCCACTGTCTCCTAATCTTTACCATATGCATCTATATGCATTGCAGTATTAAAAATCAATCTGATAGTGATGGAACTATAAACTGTGTGTGTGGAAAACCAAGTACATGTGAAAAACATTTGTCACTCAGGATGAGAAAATATGCAGACAGATGGGATGTATAAAAAGTTTTGTCTGATACATTACCTTGGCAGTGAAGAAATCCCTTCAAACATAAGCAGACATTGTAATTCAAACCAATTGCATATAAAGTTCCAAGGCGAACCGCCCCCCGATGTTTCTGCTGATCTTCTTATCAGCATTTTTGCAGGGAGATGAGAGTGGAATCTTGTAGAGGTTTGCTGATCTGTTTTAAGTCAGTCCGTTGGTCATGTCAGCCTTAAATGTAATCTAAACTTGCGAATTAATATTTTTTAGTTAGATCAAATTTGATTAAGAGAGGCAGATAAAGTAAGAGAGGCAGACTTGGAGTGGGAGAATTTGCATGCCTCAGATTCAGAATAGAAACATATCCGCAGCTGATTATTCCTGGGTGACGACAGTGCCACCCAGGCATTAGCACAATTAATTACACCACAGATGTTTCAAAGGGGCCCTGGTGGCTTGCTTCGTATTTATGTTTTCTGGCATGGCTGCTGGACGCATTTCTCCCTGAGAACAATTCTTTCCACCATCAACTGGACTTGTTTAGTCTGTATGGACCCTGTGGTGTTGGAGTCCTGACTCCTAATACACTCTGGCTTCATTATTAGGATCTTGTTACAGGGAGGATGGAGAACGGGTGACAGGGGGGAGTAAATGGGGTAGCTAACGTGTCTGACCTCAGCACGTTATCAAGTCTGGTGGTCCTCCCCTCTATTCTCTTCCATACTGCAGGGACATCTGGACCCTAAAGCCCTTTCAGACAGAGGTTTGTTTTAGAGTATCGTGGTTTTTGTGGTTCAGTATAGCATCTAGCGCTGTGTTTTGATCAACTGTGTGTTTGGGAACATAGAGGGGGAAAAAGAGGAACTGTTAGGGAGAGCGGTAAAGGCTTACAAGGAAACATCAGCCATAAAATCCCTCAGCAGTGTTTGTGTAAACATGTCCTCGCCAGATGACTTCATTTCTAGGTATTTGTTTGTCAGTTGGAGTACCCCTCCAATAATAAATAGGCCACCATGCATTTTGAAACACACTGAATGTGTGTGGTGTGAGTGATGGTGTATTTGAGAGAAAGAAGGAACACAAGAGGAGGTTTGTTTGTGGTATAGCAATGGGATAGAAATATTTCCAATTATATAGTCACTATATGGAAAATGTTAGATGTGGCTGAAAGCTCCAAATCATTATTAAGTGGACCTTAAAGCTTGTATTTTCTTCAATATATCATTCCCCAAAGTTAAGAAGTATTTATGTGGCACCTTTCAAACACAAGGAAAACATAAAAATATAGTAAGACTAGATATATGACAAGAAGAAATAGTTTTTTAAATGGTTAAATATGCAATTCTGTAGTGTCTATTTGACAGCAGTGTAATATTGAACCTTTCATATCTTTTGTTGCTTATGTTATTTTGATTTTTTAACAATTTTACTTCCAATATGACAAGGTTTGATCGTGGCTTACTCTGCTCATATACACGGATACTTGTGAGCATGTTTGGCTGCTTTTTGGTCCCGCTGAGTGTGCATTTAATGACATAATTATTTATACAGTGTGAGGATTATATTTATACAAAGAGCAAATCTCCTTATAAAAATGAAATATTAACAAAGCTATTGTTGTACATCACAGCACAAGGATTCATTTCAGCCTATCAGTGTGTATACAATACTTGTATAAAATGGGACTCACATTGCAAAATTTTATGTTTGTCATATCATAATTTAATAGGCCCATGTTGCCCTGCAGCCTTGTAGCTGGATAGAATCTGCCTTGCTCTTACAGTTGTTCCTTAGCACTAGCTTAATTAACATATAGAGCCAGACCTCCCGCTGCTTTCTGGTGTAAAACGCAGTTTGCCTTTCAGTTTGCTGCAGCACCTCAACACAGAGAAGAAGTGAAAGCAGTATTAAAAAGGACTTTTCACACGTTCAGGTTTTGTCAGCTGCAGGCTGAACTAATTGAATTACAGTGAGCAGGGACTTTAAAAAGACACAGTCAACTTCAGATATTGTGCTGGGACCTCCTTTATGAACTGCATTAGCCATGGAAGTCACAAATCACTGGATGCACAGGGGAAGGAGACTGTAGGGTGCTCGTTTGTGGATATATTTATCTGTATGTGAGCTTCTCCCTGTGTTGTGTGTACAGATATAAACCATGTGGGTGGTGGGTACACGCGCACATGCACATCTGTGAGCCTGTATGAGCGTGTAGTATGCTAGCTCCCAGCATGCTGCAGGAAAAAAAAGCCTTTTATTTATTTTCCTATCCCTCCTAAATCTTCCTACATCTCTGCTGTGGTCCTCCCCTTGACAAAGCTGCTTGCCAGTCCTACTGAATAGCCCTGGCTCCTACAATACACAGTAAATTTCTTGCACAATTAAAACAAGGAATGAAGTTACAAAAGGAGCCCCCAAACAATGGAGTCGGATGACAAAACAGCAAAAGAGACCACACTGGGCCGTTTGATTAAGCCATTGTTGAGGTGCACAATGTACACCACTCCACAGCCCTTTTCTCACATATACCTCATGTCAATCAAACAGGCCCTTCGAGCTAACAACCTAAACACACATGCACACTGACCAACATAATAACCAAACAGATCAGGAGCAAATTCGAGGAAGAGCATCCACACTCCTCTGACAGAGGAGACTTGAATGGATGTCAGTGTTAAAATATGTTAATGTTTAGCTGATGTAAGGAAAGAAGGGACGGCTTCTCAGCACTGAACCCCCATCTTAACCTGCATTAATCTTCCTCATTCTCCGTCTTATCTTTGTAGCCATTCCTGGACTTTTATGCTTGAATGCTGACTTTCCACTCGGTTTTAATTTTAATGGCATGATCTGTGTTATATGCAAGTATCTGACTTAAGTCGTGCTCATTATCTCTCTCTCTGTCCATGTATCCAGCTCATGTGTGAGCGCTGTCGTCTTCTCCCACTCCTTCGCTTTCACACATACACCACCCCTCCCAAAGTTGATAAATTCCCACAGTGGCTGTTGACCCAGCTGCCTTTGTCAAGTGGCGCTACCAGCAGGTGCTGTTTTCACAGCCACCCTGGCAGTCGTACAGACTGTTTAGTAGCGCTGCTGACCCCTGCCTGCTATTAACAGTGTTAGCTACAGACCCCCCAATTCTCCAGGGACTCTTACTCTTTCTCTCTCTCCTTCTCTTTCTGTTTTCTTCCTTCCTTTGCTCTTTTTTAACTACATGCAGCCTGCAACAACAAAAGCCAGCAGGGATGGAGTCTGGAGTTGGGTGCTGATGGGAGCATGGGAATCTCCCCCCCCCCCCCCCCCCCCCCCAATCCATCCTTCAAATTTAAAGCAACTTTAACACACACGCACACACAGTCACAGTATTGTCACCGCCATCGGTCAGTCTGTCTGTCAGCACATTCACAGCACAGAACAGTCGCAGTCAGATAAATACAATTAGTATCACACAAATCATGCTTAGTTATTTATTTGCCGGATTTTTAATAAAAGTAGAAAAACAGTGAAAGAAACATACTCATATCTGTTAAACTAGTCAAGGTCAGAAGAGGTGATTTGACCAAAGTCGAACACTAACTATCTAATAGTGAATTGACTGTCAAATCTACTTCTCACATGGATCTACTACTATATGCAAATGTAAAACTTGGTCGGTTTCAGCTTTAACATACAAAATGCTTGTTGTAACTCCTAAACTCCATCTAGTTTTGGCTTCTACTGCTGATTGACCATTTGCTCTCTCGCCATGATTGATGAAGCCTGTTCTTGCATGGACTAAGCATTACATACACAGTCACCCACTCTGACCTCACTACTCACGCCTCTCAGCTCTCATACCAGCATCAGCCTACAGGAGTCCAGTTACTCTGCCTGTGTGTGTGTGTGTGTGTGTGTGTGTGTGTGTGTGTGTGTGTGTGTGTGTGTGTGTGTGTGTGTGTGTGTGTGTGTGTGTGTGTGTGTGTGTGTGTGTGTGTGTGTGTGTGTGTGTGTGTGTGTGTGTGTGCGCACGTGTTCTCATTGTCCCACAACGTCCAGTGTTTTTTACCTCAACACAACAGTAATGTTTACACATCTATATTTCTTCCTCACAAACGCACACATTGACGTGTGTGTGTGTGGGCCCGTGGGCAGCAGGCACTAACAGACGCTTCACATTTGAACTTGATTACACACTCGCTGTATTATTTCCAGATTTGTAGAGCGTGATGTGAAATAATTCTGTCTCAGCCCATTTGCTGATGTGCGTGTCTGGATGTTTGTCTTAATATGAAATGATCACAATATGTCTCTTTGGTGTTCAGACTTGACGCATATGGTGTGGAGATGTTTGTGTTTGTGTCTGTGTGCATTTTCCAGATTATGTTTATATCCATGGGAGCCCTGTGTTAACCCTGTGTTGTTGTTTTGTTGTGCAAATAGGGAGAATGTAAGAGTCAAAATAATAAAAACACAGCACTTGACATGGCTGTACAGTTTAAGTCCATCTTAGACAGTACATTTAAAATTAACGTGCTATAAATTGACAGACAATGAAAACTATCAGCATAGG
The DNA here is from genome assembly GCF_022539595.1 of Amphiprion ocellaris. Taxonomy (NCBI): domain Eukaryota; kingdom Metazoa; phylum Chordata; class Actinopteri; family Pomacentridae; genus Amphiprion; species Amphiprion ocellaris. Next base: position 212,785 of record NC_072769.1, read on the forward strand.
GATGTTATTATTAATAATATTCTAACTATAGAGGTCAGAAGTCTGCATCTTCATGTGCATCACTTCAAAAATGCTGTCCCATTTAGGTTGCATATCAACAAAAGCCAATAGCCCTGACAGTCATCTTGACATCACAGATGCAACATGTGATGGCAGATTTGTTCTTCTTGTATCATTCAAAAATAGCTTAACGGTAAACAAATGCCTACAGCAATCACGATACATCAAGATGAAGTGTTAGATGTTTTAATACAACATATTTCCTACAGCACTATCACAAATCATGGTACAGAATCACTGTGTACCTCAGCCAACGAGAGCTGGATGACGCTTTTGTTTTTGTCTAGTCTAAGCTTTTTGTTTAACGGGACATTTTTAAAAAGTTACGAATGGGTTTTACACGAAACTTTGTGGAAACGGAAAGTGATCTGGCAAATCAGGGCTGATGTGTGTTGGTGGGCGAGACTCAAACTTCTAAACAGACTCATGTAACACAGCACTTCTAAAAGCAGACAAAAAGAAGGAACCCATCCATTACTAGCCCAATCAAACACCCTGTGGATGCCGGAGAATCTCATTTTTGGACTAAGCTTTGGACATAATACCAGTTTCTTCATTTAAGACAGCAGCGGAACACAGAACAGATGCAGTACTGATTAGTGGGTAGAATTTAAACAACATATCGCACGTTTCATGACATGCAATCCAAACACTGAATTGCAGCATGACTGCACACCTTTATATAACACTTTGCTTTCCACTGATAAATCAATATGGCCCTGTTTCCATTCGTAATCATTTCCAGTATGTGGTTGCTATCGGACGTAAGCTGAACTGTTAAACTAATTTGAAACAATGAGGTCATGACTTAGCCACGTGGCCTTTGAGTCGATGTTTTTAATTTTTTGTGTTCATTCATAACTACAATAATAGTGAACAGCAGTTAGATACATTTACAGCACCTGGAAAAGTAACACGTTAAGGTATTTAGCAGATTTTTAACCTTGATATGTTTTGTATTGTTACGATGTATTCTTACTAGGGCTGGGACTTTAACGCGTCAATTTCAATTAATTAATTACAGCGAAAATAACACGCTAAAAATAATAACGCAATTAATTGCACCCTCCTCAGTTCCCTCATTTCTGACACACCGGTAACTCTGATGAACACTCCAGCCCAGTAGGTGGCGGTAATGAACCTAAAGTCTTTTTGTAGCCATGAAGAAGAAGCACAGGAACCACTGAGTGAAGTCAGGCACTGGTGAACAGTGAAGGAAGATGAGATTGAACTTGTTGGGCAGAAAGTTTTCTTTTAAAAATCTTCCTGATGTCAGCTTGGATAAAAGCCTGGTTGTGTGCAAATTGTACAACAAAGAGTTTTCTGATCACTGCATCACTTCAAGCCAACGGTATCACCTCAATGTAAAACATGTTGCTGTTAGCACCAGAGCTAACATTAGCTACGAGTCATGCTAACGGCTAACGGTGTAGCCATCCCATAATAGACCACTTTTCTAGACAGTGCTTGAGTTTACATAAAGTCTTAAAATGTTGAATAAAATCGCTCTAATTGCACTTAGATTTGCAATAATCTGTGAATGTAGCAGACAGATTAAAAAATGCAGATAAATAGAAATGAAACATTTTTGTGGTTTAAGTTTTTACTCCATCGAGGCTTTTCTATATCTCCCATTTTCCTTTTTGAAATAAATTTTAAATTATAAACATGTATATGTCTATTCATTGATTCAACTGTCAACCACAATTTTATTTGAATTGAAAAAATTCACTTATTGTGTCAAATATTGCTATTTGACAAAACTGCAATTAATTGCGATTAATTAATTACAACACCTGTAATAGATTAAATTTTTTAATCACGTCCCACCACTAATTCTTACTGTTTGTAGTGTAACCAATATTTAAAGTCCCTTTCTGGTCTTTCATTTAACCCCTCAGAACTCACTTCTATGTACCAAAATAGTCCCTTCCTACTTTAAATGACCTCTACACTCTAGGCCCATCTAGAATATGTAAATCTACACAGTCCCTGCCTCATATGTTCAAAGCAGAAAATAATTCTGAAGAGAATAGCCAACCTGCAAGGTGACAGGATTGGTTCCGCAAGTCTGAATCTGTTTCTGAGACCCAGGTGCTCAGCCATGGTGCTGACTGCTTATTTAGCTAATGATATCTCTTCTATCATATAAAAAAACCAAAAAACACCATGTTATAAAGATTTCCCAAAAAAAAGACACAGCCGGAAAAGTTGATTTTCACCAGAGGGAGACTTTACAATCATGCTGAAGTCATTGAATGCCTGAAATACAATATGTTGAAATTGAATAATTGCATTTTTATTTCTATTTATGTAACCATCTTATTTTATCAGTGTGACTTCACTGAAAGATATTAAGTGGGATTAAATGAATGTTTAGCTCTGCTGCCTGTGATTCCTTACTATGCCATGTGATGCTTCTGTCGCCCACGTTCTGACTTTCCCTCTTGTTTTTACCAACTGTTGCAGGCCTCATGCCCCCAAGGAGTGCCAGCGTCAGGTGGAGCCGCCAGAGCTGCTGATGACAGCTTGTTCCCGACACTGTAAGAACGGACACTGCACTCCCACTGGCAAGTGCTGCTGCAGCCTCGGCTGGGAGGGACCCTTCTGCCGAGTTGGTAAGTGCACATCTGCTGCTTTCTGAGCAGTATCATCTGGACCAACATCCATGTGTTGTTTCACACCAGATGTGTAAATGAGGTTTGGTAATGCACAACATGCACAGTAGGCCTGCCAACATTTTTTCATATAAATCATTAAAAACCTGCCTGACGCTTTGTGACTTTGGTTCTGAATGAAACACCAGCTTGTGTTATTTACTTTGCGTTTGATCAATCTGTTTTCGTCTCTTCCCTCCCTGTGACCGCAGCCAAATGTGAACCAGCCTGCCGCAACGGAGGGGTGTGCATGGAGCCTAACAAGTGCCTGTGTAAGAGCGGCTACTCCGGAGACCAGTGTGAGAAGAGCGAGCGGGGTATGCCCAACGACCAGGAGAAAGACGGCATACTGGACCACATCATTGACATGACCTCGTACCTCTTAGACCTGACCAGCTACATCGTATAGGGGTGTGCAGAGGGGGGCTGCTCCCCACCATCATCCTCAAGTTGACACAAATCTACCTATCACCACCAGCAGACCCTAACGAGGTGTCCTTAATATGGCCTCTTAATCTCCCTCACACCCACACAGGCATGCACACACACACACACACGCATACACACACACACACACACACACACACACACACACGCTTCCAAATACACACCAGATCCCCATCAGACTGCTTTTATTCCACGTCACCATACCAAACTCTTCCTCTTCTCACCTATAAGCTACTTGCTCTTGAGCACCAGGCCTGGCATCCAAGCCGTGTTCACAAGTTCAAAGAGACCTGCGGACAGTTGATCGACAAGCAAGGCTAAGTTATGGAAGTTCCACTAAGACATTTCCTCTCTTGTTCAGACAACGCCTGCACCCGGCTGACTCCACAGGAACAAGAACTCCACAGGAACAGGAACTCCACAGGAACGAACTATTTAAATCCAGGACTTTGGATGTTTTCAGGGGCTATCTGTTGCCTTACTTAAGACCCCCCCCCCCCCCCCCCCCCCCCCCCCCCCACCAAAAAAAAAAAAAAAAAAAAAAAAAACCATAGTTTGAGGCATTTCACTGGAGACAGTTCAGGAGTTCATTAAGGATTCAAAATTGTAAGGAACGGCACGGCTCAAGATCCAATTTGTGCTCCTGGTCCTTTAAAAACACGGCAAAGTAAATGTCTTCACACACAGACTTTGAAGGAACAGAGTCACGCGTCACATAGAGCCTGCAGTGCTTTGTGCTCTACTATCCTAAAGGCACTAATACAAGAACAACCATGTCGTCTCATTTATGATGTTGTATTTAGTTTGTGGGTACATTGTCATACAAAGCGATAACAGTATACAGTATGTATAGTTTGTTTTGCAACACTCGCTTGCTATCAGTGTACAGATCGGATCCACACACAACAGAGGACTGTTAAACAAAAGTAGTGACAAGTGAGTGAGAACATCGTGTTTCGTCACAGCCAGTTTCATGCATTCTGAAGGGAGTTTTTGAACTGAGTTTTCCCATGCACTGTATTCATTTTTATTGTTTCCTTCACTTGATTATTCACAACGAGTCTCGACATTTATTCAAAGCGTAGTGAGAAAAAGTTACACACTCGGATACCACACGATCACAGGTATGGTTTGGCAGACTCCTTTCGTTGCGTCACACTGAAAGTCGAATTCAAAACTACAAAGGGAAGAGATAGCGCGGTGATGTATATTTCCAATAGAGCTTACCTAAGTACTGCTTAGCATTGCAAAAAAAAACTATAGCATTACTATTGTTATCATAGAGGAGGGTTTATTTTTTTAAGCGTAATAATATATGGGAGAATATGGTGTTTATAGAAAGCAGTTTTACACTAAGCTTGTCAGTTCATGTCATTTCATGTCGTACTTATACATATGCAGCTTTTATGGAAGACACGTGAGGACTTTTTTTCTTTTCTTTTTTTTCCCCAGTGTAAAAGTAATGCATGTCTATGCCTGCATAGAATAATTCAGAGCAGTTGGCGGAGTCCATCTAACTCTTTCCCCTGACATATGGTTATATTACCACTGTCAGAAATGTGTCTCTGTTGTAAGATGATCAAAGATCCCATCGGGCCTCTGAGTCACTGTGGAAGCAGCTCACAGTCAGAGGCAGATCTTATCCGCAAAGAGCAGATTTAAGATTAACCTGAGGGGAAAAAAAATGTCAAGATTAAATCCTCTCATGAGCATCTGACTCCTACACAGTCAGAAAACGGTCACACACAGATCGTCTGGAGCCACAGCGGTGTGTTCGTCTTTTCAGATGCCAGAAATAAGTTCATACAGAGATTATATTTATATGAATTCTTTTTTCAACAACTGATTAATCTTATTAGGACTTCTGCATCTGATCATTAGCTACTTTAAATCCCATAAAATGAGTATGACAGAGCCATCAGTTGTTGTGTTGAGCAGTTTGACGGTAAACAGGTGTAATTCTTACTTTCTCCCCTACTTTTATTTCGGCAAACAAGTTTCACAGTTAATTGAAGTTCGGTGTCTGTAAATGATGTATTTGCCGGTCATCTCCCACTTCGCTCGAGTTTGCTGAAATAAATCAGCTCTACCTGGTCTTCATAAGTCAAAAACGGAATTCATGCTGTAAAATGGAAAATTCTAATTTTTTTTTAGCACTTAATGTGAAAGTTGCATTGTAGCTGCTGAGACGGCGTGGTGTGAATAGAATAACCATTTTCATTATTTAAGTAGTTACACAAATAAAATAATTATTTAAGTTCTCTATGTTGTTTTTACCATTGTACTGTATGTGACAGTTTTTATTCCTGTATTGTAAATATAACTAGGGATAACTTTGTTTCTCTTCAGAAATATCAATATGTCTATTAAAGTTTATAGCATGTCTGAAACGCTGGTCTCTTTTGTTTTGGGGTATACAGTCTTTTTGACAGTAACAATAGCTTTATTTTCATTTCTGTTGTCATTTTTTTTTTTGAAAAAAAAAAATTGGTACTGAATACAATATGAAAGCGCAGTACTCCGCCAAGGCTGCTCATTCCTTGTATTATTTCCAACGGCTGAAATATTTAAGATCCAGACTATAAGCAGCATCACTGCCAAAATCTAATCGCTTGGTCCTTGTATCATTTCTGACCTTCCCTGAAAATTCCATCCAAATCCGTTAATTCGTATTTGAATAGTGTTGTGAACAGACAAACATTCGCCGATTGTCACAATTCTGCCATGTTCCTTGGCAGAGTAATAAGAATTTCACTGTACAGTGTAACTGCCTAGTTTCTGTGCACATGACAATAAACCTCTTGAATCTTGAAAATCATATATACTAGCAAAACATCGACTGACAACATTGTTCTGCAGAACATTTTTTAAATAAATTTTGCAAACAGTCATACTTCAGTGTTAATTTTGTTTAACTGAGGTTTTAACTGCATGACTTATTTAGTTCAATCACAAACGTTTGCACCAGCTAACATGTAATCACAATTGACATTAACCCAGCCTGAAATTGGTGTTTAAACCACACAGTGGCTGGATTGAATGCTGGATGTTGAACTTCATCCCATTCTGCAGCAGGTTCTCCTCGCTAGTGTTGGGGAGTGGGGTTGCCTTAAGGTGGAAGAGACGGGGTGCTTGGTCTACAACTATTCTGAGTAAGTAGCACATGTCAAAGTAACATCTACATAGAAGCCAAGCTCCAAGGTTTCCCAGCACAACATATTGTAATGAGATGATCAGTGTCATTCACTTCACCTGTCAGTGGTTTTAACGTTACGGCTCATCTGTGTGTGTACTATTATAATTACAAAAAAAGCTCAGATGTTAGAGTAAAATTAAAAGAACTGTATCCTTGGCCTCATACTGGGAATTTCTGGTAAGTCAGCTGCAGCATTCCCACTGATGGTTTTTCCTCCAACCAGGTAAATCGAGTAAAGAAGAGGATGTTAAGATAATATTTGAAGTTAAACCAGAGCCAGTGTGGCTGCAAATGCAGACTTTTCTCGTCGTTGCTGCTCTAAATGGAAAAGCTGCCTGCGGAGTCAACAGTGAGGAGCGAGTCCAGCGACGGCTGCTGTGTCGTCATGCAGCATCACGCCATCACTCAGAAGTTCAGCCTGAAAATTCCTCATTTGAAGTGGAAATTCTCTGCTCTGTTTTTCGGAAGTACACAAACACGTTTGTGCGTGGAGACACACGCAAGAGCCACTGCTGATGGCAATATTAATTTCCTTCTCAAAATACCAATGAGGCTTTTGTGTTGTATAATGGTAAGTGAGCGGAGACCACCCACCTCACTCTGGTCTCACACACACAAGTGCACACACTGCCATATTTAGAGTAATGTGATACTAATTTGTCTATGCAATGTTCAGATCCAATCAAAATTGCATAAAGTGGAACTGTCCAATAGGGCTGCGAGGTCCAGCATATATTTTAGTTTATACTCTATCAGTGGCATGAATCATTACTTTTCATTTGGAGTAGTTTTCTTTTTCCTTCCCAAAGGGCCCTTGTCTGGCTATCTTTCCCAAACAGTGTAACCCAGTACTTTGAATAAACATGAGGAGCCTGTATACCAAATATTTGTAGGACTGAGATGGCTGGAAGTGCATGCTATAACATTGTATACATGCCTGAAAGAGTCAGCACAAGCAATACTTATAGGGTAACAGGAAGAGACGTGCAGAGCAGGAAAACAATAGCCCAGTGATTTAAAAGAGAAACGTCATTCTGTTTCTCCTCATCCAGGACAAAGTGAACAATTTATCATAGTGTATTTAGGTGCGTTTGTATTTTATAGCAACTTACAAGGTGCTCTGGGAACCACTAGTGGTAATCAATACTTGTAATACTTGACTGATGCACACAGTCAGTAAATCTGAGTTCAGGTGCCAGATATGAGCAGATCAGACTGATTAGACTGTTGAGTTGGTGTGCTCCAGCTACAGCGAGGAGGGAAGATTAAGTGGAGAGAGAAGCAGGGTCTTCATAGATCTGCACAAACTAAAGGATACGACTATGTAGAATCCCATCTAAGCCATTTTAAGGCAGGAAGGGATTATTTTAATGGAAAAATCTTCTCTGTGTGTAACTTTGATGCACTGAGATGATGTTCTGGGATTAAGTCATGACAGGAGAGAGACTTTAATATGTTATTTATGGGTTTGATTAAGACACTGGAATAGTCGTATTACTTCAAGGTTGACAAAATCCATGATGTCAACACTCCATAAGGTAAGACTATCTAGAAGTTAGTGCATCATGTTTTATAGAGCAGCAGACTGTATGTACATTCAAAAGGTATTTTTGTGATCAGAGAGATGTCTGTCTGAAATGGAAAAAAATGTTTTGTATGATATGCAAAAGGAACACAATGTGACAGAATCACATACAAAGCATTCAGATCCCAAATGTGGATAGAAATGACATTGATAATACTTAATGATTGGGCAGGTTTTGTAAACTCTGGAAAAAGAAAAAAAAATACAGCTTATTTTTGCCGTTCATTTTAAAGCATGGCATTGATTCAGGTAGCCAGCTGTGCAGCTAGCGGATGGCTAAAGCATTTTGTCATATTCAAGCAAATGTACGGCTACTTTCCACTGTTTCTCTGCTGATAACCAAAGCTGCTGGCATTATTTATCTAACTAATGTTCATTAATGTGTTCTTCATAAAAGGTTAACATGTCATTGTATTGCATTAATGTTTACAATCCAAAGTCATTACTGATATGAAACACAACCAGAACTATGAAAGCAAGACTCAAGTTTGCAAACTTGACCAGAAGCTTGTGTAGATTTTAAGTACTCTGAAAAGGATAGGTTTTTAGATTTTCAAGTCAGTACAGGTTTTTTTCATTGTTCTTGTTGTTTTTGTTTATTTTTTTATAGTACCTATTCTCAATGTAAGATATTATATTACGGAAAGAAAACCAACAAATCCAAAGATTCTCTTTGAGCAAACCTTTTGGTGACACTGGGGAGAAAAAACTCCCTTTCAATAGGAAGAAATTTCTGGCAGAACTAGGTTCAGGAAGGGCAGACATCTGAGCACAGGTGTGTTTTATGCATGTATGAATTATGTACGGATGCTGAATTGCGTGACCTAAATATGTAGAATTGATGGGACTCGGAAACATCCCCACAGTTTAATCAATTGCTCCTTGTATCATTTTCGTCGTATAAGTCCGCAGCGGTCAATTTGTAGTAGAATCACAATCATGTGTTCATCAGCAGCCAGCTGACATAGTGTTCATAGTGTTGTCATAGTTACAGTGACGCCATGCCTCTATCTCGCACTGATACAGAAATGTTTAACAAACCTGTGGATCCAGACTATAAGCCGCATCACTGCCAAAATCTAATCACTTGATCCTTGTGTCATTTCTGACCTTCCCTGAAATTTCATCCAAATCCGTTGGACTGTTTTTGAGTGACATTGCACACAGACAAACAGACAAACAAATGTAAACCGATTGTCACATAACTGCCGCATTCCTTGGCGGAGTAACACTAAATACTGGAAAAGCGGTGAGGTCAATAGATGCAGATCAGAAATGTGTTGCTCTGCAGCCAGAGACACCTGCAGAGGACAAACACAACAGATGATAGAAAAAAGCAACATTAATGATTTGCAATAATATTTAGAATTTTAGATTGAGTAAAACAATTTGAGACATTTAAGGATTAAGCACATTCATATGCAAGATAAAGAGGGACGAACCCTCCATGATCTACACCACTTTGGCCATCATCTTCTTGGCATTCCCCGACTCCTCCAAAAATCCTGGCTAATCCAAAAATATGAAAAGAGGCGAACTGTGAGTGGAGCTGAGATGAGCCATGTGAACATCTCTGGACTGTCCTTTAAGAAAATCCTGCTATAATTTAAGGTGGCCACATCATTATTAAACACTGAAATTAACTATGTAGAGAGCAAAACTGCTTTCTGTACCTGTTAAAGGCTGTAAAGCAACATCAAGTGGCCATTCAACAAACTGTAGATCTGAGCACTTCCACACTGGTTTCATTTTTCAGCTTGATTTAAACTTGCAAAACCCTCAACTGCGTCTACATATAAACTGGTTTGTTAGTTTCTTAAATTTTTACTCTTTTGTTAATGTCAGTCTGTTGACTTAGACACTGATGCATTAGTGAAGCTGTGCTTGTTAATCTTTACATTACACAAATACACATTACCTAATATTTACATTATGATACAGCAAAAGTGAACTTTAAAAGATTTTTTTTAGTTTATGTTTGACCTATAATATGTTTTTTCATGTGCAGGTGTGGCACTATTTGCACAGTGACTGTAAGGACCAGAGTTGTGTGAAAGTAAGGAGTAAATGCCCCTAAACTTCAGGTTTATAGCACAAACTACAGCATGAATGTGACGGTAAAATATAACAGAGCAGGTACGTAGGTTGACTCATGCAGTGGAAAAGCCATTTATAATTCTACCCAGCCATACACACAGACTTAAAAAGCAAAGAGTTGGTGTGAAAGATGTAATGGCCTAATGTCTCAATAGTCTTTTCAAGGATTTATAAATATAATATGATATAAATAATTTTGATTTGCACCTTTGAAAAAAGCTGGTGGATGATTTTAAACAGACCACCAGGAACGGTGTGTTTTCTTTAACAACCCATAAAAAAAAAGAAAAGTATGTATTTTTCACCCCGTGTTCTTGTCTGGCGCTCTTCTTTATCAAAGCCACATTACAATCCATTATTTGAAATGACGACTCCAGTGATTTCATTCTTCTGATGCCTCCCATGCCCACACATGACACATTTCTGGAAACACCTCGTGATGTTCGCTGTGATTGTGACAACCCTTCACTTCTTGTTTGACTCTCCCTGCGCTGTGAGTAATTGTTTCCACTGTGATCTAACTGTGCTTAACCGCCTCGCCACAATACCACAAAACGGTGGAAATCCCTGTTAAATGTAAATTTAGCGGAGTTTGATGTCATGTGTTAACATATGAAGTCATGATGTCTTGTCAGGGAAGGTTCCTCAGCTGGGGAGCGACGCCGATGGAGCCTATGCATTAACATTTCACTTTTATCTGTGAACCCTGGCCCCTCCAGGTTCCAACATATTGATTTATGCGAGGATATTTTATCTGGACATTGTAAATGGTTGCTTCGGTGCTTTTATGTCATGTGTTCATCAGTGTCCCCAGTTGTGTGTCTGGTTTTGTCACACCCCTGACTGCGTAGTGTATTCTGTGACCTCATGTGTTTACTCTGGGCAGACTACTGCTGAAAAACGCACGGCAGAGGCAGCTAAAATCTCTTATTCCCTGTCCTCCATCGCTCACTAATGAAGACACACTTTCCAACCAGGCTGCTGCTGCCTCACTAAACTCTAGGCTGATCACATAACAAAACAAACCGCACTCGCCGACCACCTTGGAGGAGGTACGGCTGGATATGAGCTGTTGACTTTTGTCGTTTTAAAGGACTTCTAGAGATTGCTTTTGTCACCACTCTTGCCACCTTTGCTTTCTCATATTTCCCTCAATAGCTCCAATTTCCTCTTCAACTCCAGTATTCATCCTCTCCATCCCTTCTTCATTCCATCACTCCCTCTCCCCTTTTCTTATCCCTCGTCTCTTTCTGCTCCTGGATTCGGAGCTTGTTTACTCTCCCATACCACAGCACTGACTCGCATCCATGAAATGATGCAATTAAGGTTCCCACTGGGGCTCAATCTGTCATGTTAACACATGCTAAACCCCCACAGAGGGCTGGGAGCAGCACTGAGTGTTGGGCGACAGGTAAGACTGACGGGGGTGAGGGGCGGTGGGTAAAAACATAAATAAAAATGTGAAGATAATTTGATTTTCCACCTTTCCAGGAGAGGATTCTGCAGCAAAACATCAGCTGTGCTTATGTGAATGTTAGTGTGTCAGGGTGAGTGGAGTACATCAGTTTATGAGTGTCCACTTCATCCCAGGGTCTGGTCCTATTTATTGCTTTTATTTGTATATTTACGTGGAGTTCATTTTCTGTCAGGAGACAGTAATTAAAAGCAAAGAAAAAATACACAATAGCATAAGTACAGTTTTGCAATATAGCCCTTGGTGGAGTCTAGACGCTGGTGGTGAGTGAAGGCAGCAGATCTTGCGTATTGATGTCATGCGTCATGAGATTTATGATGAGCTCACTGGAGGGAACACCTGGTTCTGATGGGAGGTGGATCTCACTATCTGAGATGTTCGCTGTCAGCAGAGAAATAACAGGTTTACAGGAGCAGAGATGATTGGCTCACAAGAACCAAACGTAAATCTTTACACCGCAATAACTTTCTCTTTCAATCTGATTGAACTTTGACATGCAAAAGTCCAGCCCAGGTTCATGTAAGTGTTTCGCTGTGTGTTCACTTTGCACAATCAAAACTAAACAAATGAAAAATGAGTTGAACACTTTGTCAGTGTGTTTCTGTACTACACTTCATAAAAGAATAAACTGACAATGACCCATTATTCTAATTTTCCATGTCTGTGTTTTGTGGTTAGACTGTACCATTAGTGGACAGCTGAAAGAAATCTGAAGTTACAAGCACCTCGGCTGCTTTGCTGCTGCTGCTGAGTGAATTGGAGAACAGGAAACATAATAGAAAGTTTTGATTAACTCCAGCATTTTCTATCTGGACATTTTGGAGTTGTTTGTGAACATTAGGCTAGACCTACTAATGGACTGGAGCTGGACTGTAAATCTACTGGTATTGCTCTTTTAATTCAGACTGAAAGTAGATTAGCAACATTTAAACAGATTTAACAATCTATTCAGAGAGAGAGCAAGTGTTCACCTGTTTCTGAATGTGTTTGTGTCCCTAAATATAGCTTTCAGGCTAATAAATGAACTAATGACAGCAAACAAACAAAACAAAACTATTCTAATAATATTGTAGGACAATATATTGTCTATAGTATGTTGTTAATGATTGACATAGTGTAGCTGATATATCATTGCATGGTCAGATGAAGCGAAACCCCAAAAATTATTAATTAAAAATACATTGCGAGACAATCATCCATTTGTGACATAATCAGAAAATAATTAATGAAAGTTTCAGGCCAATTTCTCATTAGATCCATTTCAAACAACGAACCGTAAAGTTGGTTCAAGTAAATGCAGCATCAGAGATCAGTAAAAAAAACAAAACTGTTTAATTCACTAAGTCTAATGTAAAACAAGATGAGACACATTCACTTCAGTTTAATCAGACTGAACTTTGACATGCCAACTTGTGAGACCTACCCTCAACCAGAAAATATTGTTTGTTTGTGTTTGTTTTATAAAATCATGGTGACTTTAACACATCGGGTGTAAAAGTAAGTATGCCGTTTGCGTCAGAGGTTAATGATAGTAAAGTGGCAAATAAAATTATGTATACGGTAATTAAGACATTTGTGGACTGCGGTTGTAAGCATGCTAACCATGCTAGCTCCTGGATGTCATGTTTACAACCTTAACCATATTTCCTCCTGCTTTTCTTAATTAACTGAGTTTGTTGATTAAGTTTTCTCAGGCCTGACCTATTTAAATCTATGAGAACCTAAAAATCATCTATGATTTGAACTAAATGATGGTGGAAGCATCTATTTTTTTCCACCCTCCCCTTTGGAAGATGACAGTTTGACCTTATGGTGGTCATGTTGTCCCACTGTTGTATACACAGAGTGTGTCAGATTTATCGTCACAGTGGCACGATGGTGTTGCAGCTGCTTACAGGTTTACTTTAGAGCAACACTTCTTTTGTTATTGGAGGATTTTCATGACAGCAGATCTGCTAATGAAGATTTACCTGATGCTAGTGGAGACATATAATATCATAAATCAGATCATTTAAAAGGAGAACTGTTGCATTAGAATCTCAAAAAACATTCAGAGTGATTATCAGATCTTAGATCAAAGCTTGAACATTTTTATTCCAGAATCAGAGCTGCTTAAGTTGAAAAACTATTGAAAAATTCTTTATGTATCTCGTGTTCATGTACATATACAGTAGATTGTTTTCTTGCAATAACCAAAAGCATGTCATTGTAATAAGTACTAACTGTGCTGACTGATTTGTGTTTGGTAGAGATCACTCTTTAAGAAGGTAAAGCAGGTTGTCTGCAAGATAAGGCAGGGAAAATATAAAAGTATCAGTGCACTTACTAAAAAAATCTGAATTAAATTTCAAAAAGACACATTTGTCAACATTTAAAAATAATTTTAACACATTTCTAAATGACTAAAACATATTTTGTTGATGCTTTTAAAATCAGAAATTTCAAATTAGAGCAGGCTGTCTGCAAGATAAGGCAGGAAAAATATAAAATTATCTGTGTACATACCGAGAAATATGAATTAATTTTTAGAAAGAGATCATTTTTACCATTTATAAATAATTCTAGCTCATTTCTAAATGACTAACACATATTTTTATTGATGGTTTTGAAAAGATTACAAGCAAAATTATTTTATAATGTGACACAATCTGCCTTACATACATGGTGTAAATAATGAAAACATTTGAGGGTATTTAAGAGCGATATTAAGAGAAAGACTGGCTTTGTCACATTTTGGATTTGACTGATGTATTTGCTCGACCAGCTTCATCAGTTCATCTTTTCTTTATACTTTACAGCAGCATAAATCTTGCTAACCTGACTCTTAATATCATTGGCAACCACAAAGCACAGAATCTGATTCATTCATTTTTTTATGCTCTTTTAGTGTTGACTACATAAAGCAAAATGTGATGTTTTTCCTGATTGAGAGACAAAAAAAATAATTTCATGTGAGTGAAATGAGAAGTAAAGTATAGGTTTGTATGTGTCATGTGTTTCTTTATGTATGTGCATGTGATCCATATGAGCGTGTACGTGGCTGTCAAAGACAACACATCGCTCTCTGTCTGCTTCCCCTCACTGATCCACAGTCGGGCAAGGTAAACAACTGATGTCGGCTGGAATGGACCACCTAAGTATAAGTTTCCATGTGGGGGTATATCCTCAAAGCAAAGCAAGGAAACTTTCCGAAACACATTAAAAGGAGTTATGCAAATGGTTTACGGCAGCGCTCGTGTGGCAGTATTGTTATATTAATCTGTATACACTGTGGCTCATCTTGGCAGGACCCTTTGTTTGCCTTCACTCTTAATCTGCAGGGCTCATCTCGAGCTTACATCACTCAGAGTCAACAGAAGGACATCCGCCTCGGTCTTACTGCTAACACTAGAGCTAACACTGGGGTCAAATACTCAGAGTGTGTGTGTGTCTGAGTGTGCGTCAACCAGCGAGACCAAGCAAAGCCAAAAAAGGTCAGCAAAACTGTCCGCCGATGTTCGCAGGCACCTGACCACTGCAGCAGAGCAAACATCCCCTGTTTGCGGCTGTTCTGTATCTCCCATTTACAAAAGAAATGGGCTGGAACAATTTCCTAGCCCTGTGTAACCAATATGCATTTTCTGATGACCATGTCACCATATGTATTTGCTCTTCAAACACTGACTTCCTCCCAGAAATTTCCTGCCCTGCAAGACAGAGAGGAGGGAAAGGAAAAGAAAGTGGGGGACAGTTGTTTTTCTGTGCTTGCAGAGATGTGGTTTCCTCTGGCAGAAGTTGGGCCATGTAGCTAGCTCACATCAGTCTGTCCATGTGTCTGTGTGTCCAGGCTAGTGAACTCTGCCAGATGCCTTGTTATCTGTACAGGCACGGCCCGCTCTGCTGTGTTGTGAACGCCAAACAGTTTATCACATCACACACTGCTAGCAAATAGACCGAGGCCTTGCACAAGTGATAGCAGACATGCACACATACATACACACACAAACTGCAATTACATGTATGCTTGGAGAACACAAAACCTGCATGAACACATATGGATGGAGACAAATGCACACTCCAGCATGTAATCTTTATCCTCCCGCAGCCCATGTTCACTTCTTGCTTGGGGAATTTCTTAAGCACAAAAGTGAACTTAAATAGCTGTCATCTAACTCTGGCTCATGTTAATTAGTTTCACTCACGTTCAACCTCTTTGCCCACTTTTGGATCAGCTGGGGATTTGGAAGAGACATTTACTGCCAAGATGGCAATGGCCAGAGCCACCACACTGAGATCCAAAACTGCTTTCTAGGAAACCTATGGGTGACATCATGGAGGGTTTGTCCATCTTTATATTCAGTCTGTTGTATTGGATGAAAGCACCACTGTGCAGCTGTAGAGTGTTCTGACATAGATCAGCTCACTCACTGCTTCCTGTCCTTGTGTAAAACTACGATAACCAACTGCTCTGTTTTCACATCTAATGTACAAAAACAGTAAACTGCTGAGGAAAGCTCTTCACAAGAAATTAAATAATCGTATTTCCCAAAATGACCAGGTTTGTTATCTAATTAAATAGGGCTTTTAAATCTGTCAGCATTCAAAATAAAAATAAAAACACTTAAGACTATTGAAGTTGACTAATCAATCAGCATTTACTGTTGAACAAAAAAAGCAAAGAAAGGCTTGGTAAAGAAAAAATCTGATTGTTTATGGCTCAGCTATCACAGCAAATTGCAACAGTGCAAGTCCCCTCAGCCAAACCCACACACAATCACATAAATGCACCCCCATAATTCTAACTCCAGCGTCAGAGCGCACTCTACAAAATGAATCATAAATAAATCAAGTGAATGTTATTCCACAAATGGAGGATTACAGACTTTTCTCAGTGAAATATGGTCCATTCCTTTGCAGAAAAATATCTGCAATTCATTCTCATCAGTGCCACATAAGGTAAATGTTGTGTATACATTTTCCTGGCAATTCTCTGGTGCCTTTTGCTTTGTTAAGTGTTTTTCGGTGGCACTGCCTCACCATTGCCAAATCCTTAATCCTCGTTTGGTACAGAGACTGCCTGTGGTGGTGGTGTACTGTGTGCATCCTAATCTCTCCAAAGCTCTGTGTCTAATGGCTGCACTGCCTCTCTGTACACTGTGTACTTCCAGTTTAGCTTTAACATAACAGGCATGGCAAAGTGGTGACAGGAAGAGGTTGTTACACAAACACACTGGGAAGGAAGGAAGGAAGGAAGGAAGGAAGGAAGGAAGGAAGGAAGGAGTTAAAGGTTTAATCTGGAACTCTTTGACAACATTCATTTTAGGTGTACTGATACTTGCAAAGTCACGTTTGACTCCGACTTTAAAATTAAAAAATCTGCTCCTTGAGTTTACAGATTGTAAATGAAATTCCAACTCATGTACACAAACCTCAGCAGATTCTGCTGTTAGTCCCATCGATAGGTTTGGCAGCAATTCTGTTAATAATTGTAATGGACCCCCCTTGAAAACGAGGTGACACACCTCAAGGGGTTATTCCAAATAAATAAATTTCACCATAATGGAAGGGTTAAATGTTTGTTTCAAGATCGCAAGTAATGATTATCTTCATTAGAAATTTAGCCTCAAAAAATCTATCTTCAATTTGCTTGTTTTTTTTCTCAACCAAAAGTCCAGAATTAAAATATATTTTATGTACGTTTTCTTGTTTGAGTAACTTTAACTAGAAGACATTTGACTTAGTTTGCCTGTAATGGCAATAACCTCATTTACTGATGATCTAAATTGCTCTTCTTGTTATTTTCTGTTGAAAAAAATCTATTATTGTATCCTTTAAACAAATAGAAATCATCTCAATGCACTTTTCTGTGCTCCCTCTGCAGGCATATGCAGGACAAAATAAATACTCCTTTGCTCACCAGCAGTGGAGACCAGTGTTTAGTCTTGTTTTGCTAGTATTTCTGTTACTAATTTTCTTTGCCAGCTATTAGTCGACTCATTTAAGTTCCGATATGATGTTTAACATTGTGGATGTCTGCGACATGGAGCCAGTGGCTGCACAATTAACATGTGTTAGTAGGAAAGAATAATTGTTGGATTCGGTCTTGTCATACAGTATGTAGTCCATTTTTATGCTTTAAAAGAGGTAAAATAAATCAAATTTGAAAATGGGCATCAGTTTTTCACAGCAATTTTGGCTGTTTAGAGAATTTTCTTGCTGCAAATGAGACCAATCCTTCAATCTTCTCATAGCAGAACATCACTTTATTCATTTAGTCTCTTGAAATAGATGGTCTTATTATGCAAAGACTTGAATTTTTTTTTCTTACCACAAAACCAAGTCCAACATTGTGACTACAAGTATAAATGTGCATATGTAGCATGAGGTAGACGATTTAAAGTTGGTGACTTTGGTGTAAGATGCCTCGCTTCTCTCTCAGGTCTGCTACATTGTCTTCCTGCTGCAGCCCTCCCTGCTGTCCTCATCATTCCCTCGCAGGTGTCCTGTCTGCTGACCTTCTTCCTGATCTCCAGCCTTTGGCCCCTCACACCTGGGAGACTCCTTTGCATACCCTCTGAACTCTGACCCCAGACTGTCGATCATCTAGGGGTCACCTGTTAAAACCGTTAGCCAGAAACACAGAAGTAGCTCAGTGGTGATGAAAGTCTCTGCACGGCGACTCACAGAAACACCCACAAAGTAACGGTGTACTCACGCTTTGACATAAACTGAGAGTTATGTGCATGTCCCAACATGTAGCTGTGTATGTTTTGAATACCATTTGGATTTTTGGTATTGTGGTCATGAAAAAAATTATTGTAGATTGCAAGACATTTGCATACACATCCTATATATTCATGTAGTTTTACATTTGCACTACCGTTCCAAGGTTTGGGGTCACCCTCGATTCCATGTTTTCCATGTAAACTCACACTTTTATCCATGTGCTAACATAACTGCACAAGGGTTTTCTATTCATCAATGAGCCTTTCAACACCATTAGCTAACACAATGTAGCATTAGAACACAGGAGTGATGGTTGCTGGAAATGTTCCTCTGTAACCCTATGGAGATATTCCATTAAAAATCAGCTGTTTCCAGCTAGAATAGTCATTTACCACATTAACAATGTCTAGACTGTATTTCTGATCAATTTAATGCTATCTTCACTGAAAAGAAATGCTTTTCTTTCAAAAATAAGGACATTTCTAAGTGACCCCAAACTTTTGAACAGAGTTAGAACCAAATGTAGTTTTACACTTTGACGTGAAAATAGCATACTGTGTATATACAATGTATTTATCATGCATATTATTACAAACTTGGTTCAGGCTTATAACAAGGCTATTTACATTGTATACAAGATTTGCTTGAGGCTTCTTCCAGTTGTCATTTGGCCTAAAACCTCTCTCAAGTGGCTTCTTTCATAGATATTACAGACAGGGCAGGTCCTCTTCCCAGTCACAGTAAAGCAGTGCAGTGACACGTAACTGGGATTTAGGGGTGCAGTCCAGTATGTGGACTTGCAACCTGGGAAAACTTATCTAAAGACATTGTGTGTGAAGCTCCATTTAATATAAGTGGTGACATGAAAACGTCAATATTCATTTTCTCTTTCCATAATGCAACCAAAAAGTTTCAAATTCCTAACTGATAAATTTAACTATAAGCAAAAAAGAAGGTTGTGAGAATGTGGAGATATGGAAGGACTCAGTGGAGTAATGCACATATGGATGAGGGTAAGTATGCATGAGAGTGCTGTTTAAGGTTTATATAGAATGGAAACAAGGTTGTGGAGACCGCAGGGAAATGTTGAGGCTGCCCTGTGAGAGAGAGTGAGGCCTGGAGGCAGGGTTGTGGTGGAACAGTCATCGCGTTCTTTCTTTTCCTAAACATTTTTCCTCGACCTTGATGAGGTCATTAGAAGTTAAGTTGAATTCATAAGGACTTTGGAAAAGACAGCCATGGTGCGAAGAGAATTCGACTGCACTTAGGTTCGATTGCATAGTCATGTGATAGTCTATAATAAGAATGATGCTGCCACAAGAAGTCCTTTACTTTCATAAAAGATGGAGCAGTGTATCTCACACAAAAGGAGATAAAGGATTTTCTTGGCATTTAGAGAATTCAACCCACTCATATTTTGACTGCTACTTAGATACTGGTTATTCAGGATCATTTCACTTAGTTAGGGAACCTTCTTAAGCAAAAATACAGCAACTCTGGTCTTTTAGTGCCTTCTCAAATACATCCAGTTGATGCAAAGACCAATGAAGGATCCTTGGGCCATTACAGCACCATGAGAGACATATACTGTACAGTTCTTACTTGTTAACCTCTGCTACCTGTAAGTTGTGCATTGATTCCTTGCTTGATTGATCGCATACAGTAGGAGAACTCCTAAACAAATAAGAATTATAGGATCCAGCTGAAATCTAAAATAAAGTGCTTAATGCGCACTTGAAAAATGTGTTTTTTCAGTTGCCAGTAGTGATCTGGCCTTCATAGCTAAAACATGTCACTTGCCATTTACTGACAAGATAACCAAAAACTTTTACAAACTGTATGTGACATAGCAACTTTAAAATGCAGAGGTATATGATTTTTTTTTAATCATATAAAAATAAAACAATCCCGAGGATAAATGATGCTGTCTTGCTTTATTTCTCTCTTTTTTGATACTAACAATCAGGCAGTGTGTTCATTAGCAAATCCATATTTAATCTGGCTAAAATTTGGCAAAGACTACTCCAGGGTTGCATTCTTTCATTTTCTATTATATTTATGGGATTTAAAAACAAACTTTATTATGAGCTGATTTCATTTCAGTATGATTTGTTTTAAAAATAGAAAATGATAGTGATCACTTATAACATTTGCTTTGTGTCTTATTTAAAACAGGCTGCTTGACAATAAGATGTCAGCATGTTTTATAGATGGAAAAAATAAAACTCTGTTAAAGGTCTAAAACACATCTGGTTCACTGTTCTTTCAAATAGAATTTTTGTTTGCGTTTTTCTCACTTTCTCACAGATTGTTGTGTAATTTATTTCCACAATTTGTATCCTTCTTGACAAGTAAATTCTCTACAAGTGTGAACATTCCAGTGACTCCAACATATAAAACAATAAACATAAAATAAGGGCTAAAATACACTTGTGTGTGACTCTTGGAAGCAGCCTTTGACAGTTTAGTCTAAATCAAGCCTTTAGTGTCAGTGTTTAAGTCCAAAATGATGATCTGCAGTTATGAAATTAAGTTTGATTTCCAGTGCGTTTGTGGTCTTCCATCCATCCATTATCTATACACCGCTTAATCCTCACTAGGGTCATGGGGGGGCTGGAGTCTATCCCAGCTGACTCGGGCGAAGGCAGGGGACACCCTAGACAGGTCGCCAGTCTGTCGCAGGGCCACATACAAAGACAAACAAGCACTCTCACATTCACACCTACGGGCAATTTAGAATGATCAATTAACCTCAGCATATTTTTGGACTGTGGGAGGAAGCCGGAGTACCCGGAGAAAACCCACGCATGCACAGGGAGAACATGCAAACTCCATGCAGAAAGATCCCGGGAAAGCCGGGACACGAACCAGGGATCTTCTTGCTGCAAGGCGAAAGTGCTAACCACTACGCCACTGTGCAGCCCTGCGTTTGTGGTCTTTTTATTTCAAATGTTCCTCAAAAAAAAAAAGTGAAAATGCATCTGAATTGTCACACAGAACACCCACATGTCACTATTATATATGAAGAAATGCAATTTAATAAGAGCAGAAGGGCTGTCTGTGGGATTCTGTGTGACTGACCACCAACACTGTTCCTGGAATCTTATTTTCACATCAGGAGATTCACTCAACTTCATCACTTGTGACGGATATGTTGTATTTTTCGAGTGAGTGGGGAGAAGGAGCTTTAAATGATATCTGATCTCTTTGTGGGGCATCCCTTTTCAAGTCGAAGAATCAAAGACCACCAATGTGTTACACCTCTAATGTGGTCAGAGCAGGGGGAGGAGGAGGGGGTGGATCTGCAGATTTGGCTCAGAGACACACTTGAAATCTTGATCCTCTCCCACCAAGTCCAGGCTGGCAGATGGAAGAGAGCGCAGCTCGACTCTCTGATCAACTCCTGCACTTGCCACACACTGAGCTTGCACCGACAGTGTTTATCATCCTGTTTTACTGTTGACGGCCACTTTTCCTTTTTTCTCCATTTCCCTCATTCCTTTCCTTTTTGGCAGCCAGGATTAAGTTTAATTGTATTGTGTATGACAGATATGGAGTGAGGTTTGGTGCTAACTCAAGGCAGACCATGAACAGCCATTTTATGGTTTCTTTCCACCTCACTTGCTGATGTGTGGTGGTGACACATTTGACAAAAACCATCCAAGGTGAAGGGCTGGGTGGGGTCCTGTGTGTGTGTGTGTGTGTGTGTGTGTGTGTGTGTGTGTGTGTGTGTGTGTGTGTGTGTGTGTGTGTGTGTGTAGACGGAGACCGAGCTGAAAATGAACGAACTTGGACGAAACACACCAATTTCCAATTTTCGCTCACCCTAAACCACACCTTCTTCAGTGCCACCCAGCACCTCGTATAATCTTCAGTTTTCTACAAGTATGACTGTCTGAATCTAAAAACAGAGCGGTTTGAGTGTGTTTATGCTGGTTTATGGTCTCCTCTGCAGCGGTGACACCCCTGGGGCCACCTACCTCCAGTAATCTCATAATTAGTCAAACTGGTTTGGAAGAATCTGCCAAATATGTGCCATTATGTTGTTTTGGGGTCAGACAAGCGGAGGTGTTGACTGAGAGCAGAAAGGTCCGTTTCCCTCTGAACTGGCTAGGATCATGTGGGGCCTTGCTCAGCAGACGTATAATCAGTTTGGTCTGTGCTTTCAGTGACGCTGCAGGGAGGTGAACACATGACATCAACTTATAAAAGGCTTTTAAACAGCTGACGTTCATCCATTAGACAGATGCAGTGTAAAAGCAGGATCTGTGTGAATGTGTGTGAGTCTGTCTAGTGAGTGGACCACCAGGCGTCCAGACATGGACTCCGCCTTCGAGCTTAATACAACTGATTGCTCTCTGATCAGCCCTGATAATAGTTAAGGCTTCAAAGACACTACCTCTGAGGCTGCCAGCACTTATTTCCGACCTCGAGATCTCAGCTCAAGCCTTCAGAAAACACTTAGCCCTCAAAACAGTCTGTGTGTCCACATCTTACTATCAGCAAACAAACAAGTTGGCTAGTTACACACGCAAAAATAAAACATATTAAAAGCAGAACCTTTACTAATAAAAGTCAGAAAAACATTACGCTATTCTAAGCTAAGACTGCTGGTCACCAACTGGCACTAATCTTCTCATTTGGGCAAGACAGCTAATAAACCCAAAATGAATAAATTAACCTTTAAAAGCTCATCTTGACATTCTTTCCATTGCAGAAAAAAGTGTCCAGCAGGTGAAAAAGATGCAATATGATTTTTTTTAAAAACTAAATGAGAATAAATCAACAATAAATGGGCAAACTGAAATTTTAAACAGAGAATAAATAGTCCCCAAAGTTCCTAAAATAATGACAACTGACCAAACTGAGCGTCTACACATGACGGCAGGGATTATTTATTCAACCAATAACATTAAAAATCTACATTTCCTTTTTAGCTCTTTGCATTCTCATACTTCAATTCTCTCTTTTTGTTGGTGTCCCGGCCTCTCTTTGTGTGTCCTCCTGTGTTTTGCTGCCACACAGGTGAGCCGTCACACCTCCAGCTCTCAGCACCTTACAATTACACCATGTGACCCCCCCACCTCCACTCCTCAAACAAACACACACTTAAAATGCCCCTTGGCACGCAAAACACCTTGACAATTGCCTCTCAAATGCACGCATCGCAAAACAAGCGTCTTGTTTGTCAGGAAGAAGGCTTTCAGAGAATAGAAGGAGCTAATATGTAGGTAAAGGGGTTATAATAGAAAACGGTGGTGGAAGAAGATGATTGAAATCAGCCAACGAGTGTTTGCTGTGATGGTACATTTTATTATGCTGTCCCTGGCTCATCACCAGAACAGGTAAGAGGTTGTTAAAAATGAAAAAAGCTTTATGAAAGGAAGTTTGAAAGAAATCTGAATATCACTGTATTTTTTGAAGTAATTTAACTTTCTAGAAAAAGCATAGAATTTTTACAGTTTTTCCCTAAAGCAGTAATGCTACATATTTCATAAGAGTTTCAGTGGTTTACTCAGCCTCTTAAAAAAGGAAAGATTGTGGATGTTTCTCACACAGACTGTTGGTGGCCTCTTTCAGTACAGTGCGAGCATGTAGAATTAATCCACTTGGCCCATGTCAGATCATTTAATAGCCTCTTATGTGGGTGCTATGAGATTTAACAACAGCTTGTTCGGTGGTTCTGCAGTTTATTGCACTTTTGTTTATAACGGCAAATAATGAGGAAGGAATTATTACTGTACAGAATATGAGGAGCTTTCTTGTGAATGCATGGGAATATGGAAGGTGTTTCATAAGTAGTTAAAGTATACAGCTGTGTTAAACAGGTTCTGCTGTACTCAAAAAATCCAATCACGAACAGTTATGTGGGTGTGGTTGAGGTACTGTGTGATCAAAGATGTAGAAAAAGGTAAAACCCACCTGGCAGAAATATAAACTAACAAAATTATTCATGCAGGTATAAATATTGTCTGAAGCCAGCAGAAAAAAACTGTTTTATTATAGAAAATTTGCCTTTTTATCATAGTTCTATGTGTGGTTGAAATATGAATTCAGAAAGAAACTGAAACAGCAATTAAAATGGAAATACTGAAAGAAGTAGCCTAAGCACTGACAACAGTTGAAGAGAAGATTTGAAAAGAGAAGAAAAAAAAAAAAAAATATATATATATATTTAATGTAATTGGTTTGCGTCAAATATTTGTTCACAACAAGCAGAAGTGGATACATCATAAATCATTCAGTTACCATAGCAACCCATACACCACCTCTTAGTCACAAAGGAAATACTGGTAACTAGCTTTCAGTGTGTTTATAGTCACATTTTTCCGTGATTCAATTCAGTTCAGTTTCATTCATATGTCAGCAATTTGCAACATGAGTTATCTCAGAAGATCTTACAATATTATATTATATCCAGAAAACCATTAAATGTAGTGATTCTGTTTAAGCAACACTTTGACAGCAGGGAGTTTTTTTTTTTTTGTTTGTTTTTTAAAAAGCAACAAAACTCCTTTTTAACACTTTGAACACTTGTGCAGAACCAGGCTCATGAAGGACAGTCATCTGCCTCGACCAGGTGGGGTGAGGGTGAAGGGGAGAGACGCTTACCTAGCTAGCCTGTATACTAGATATCTGAAGCTGACAAAACAGTACATGAAGCCTTGATGATTAATGCAACAACATGCTGTTTTTTAGCTATAAAATTTAGTTCAGGTAGAAGAGAAAATGAGAGTTCAGATTCCATTTTTAGTGCAGATTTGAGCACTGGAACTCCAGACAGCCAGTGTACCAATCATACAGGCTTTGGCTGTGAGCTAGGAATCAGTGCAGATAGCTTTGTGTGTTTTGGTCATGAAGGTATTAAGAATAAGTGGATAACCCCATCTCTGGAATTCACAACCACCCCACCTCAGAAACATTTATTCATTCCCCCATTTCAAATTCCAACTCAAAACACATCTGTTTAAAACTGCCTATTCCATCTGACGCCAATTTCAATTATTCTCTTCCGTAAGACCGTCTTTTTCCAACTTTGGAAAAAAGACAAATTTTGATACATTCCAGGCTTCTGCTGATTGGCCAAATGCCACAATGTCGTGTTCTATAATGTAGAGTGAGCTTCGCTGATTGGCTGGGTGAAAACCACATGCTTCCCGACCTCACTGAGAGGCAGATATTTAATGTGTGTGGAAGTTACCAAATATGATCACTTGCACCATAAAGGGTTAAGCATGTAAAACTCTATTATCACCATTGGTGTTTAGGGCTTTACTGGACTCTCTTAATATGTTGTTTTCTTGTCCATTTGGGGGACCAATTCCATAAATACACGGCAGGTTAATTTTTCCCAAGCATGTGCACCACAGCTTCCTCTCCACTGGTACCTGCCTTCCATTGACTCTGTATGCGAAATTCTCTTCATGTTCTGTCTGAATACACGCTTCAATTTGTAGTTGCGTCCAACATCTTATTATACCGTACGCTATTTTACCCTCCACCATTTTGAGTATCAAAGGTCTGACAGTGTTAAATTTCACAATACACTTTGGTTTAACTCTAAGTGGAGTTATTTTTCAATATCTAATATCATTTTCACAGTCTCACTCATTGCTTCTGGGAAAAACAGACCTTTTTTTGAAAAATAAGTGCAGCGCCTATGAATTGCACCAGACTGTGTGGGTTCTGTGCTGTAACTGAAGCCCTGAAGGCTTAATGATGTTTAATGATCTGATGACCTTTTGTCTCAGCCTCCACAGGTCAGTGAAGGAGCCACAGCCTGGGGGTCATGCACTGCCTGGACTCTGCAGCTATGGTCAGACCACTTCCTGTTGTTTGGGATGGAGGGGCGTTAATGGAATGTGTCAGCGTAAGTCGCTCTGCAGTTCAATAAAAGCACAACAATACATCACCCAGAGGTCACAAGTTATCCATCGAGCAAAACAATAAATAGCAGAGAATAAGAAGATGCATTTTTATTTCTTTCCATTATGTTTCTCATGCATAAAACTACAGAGTGTACAGTAGTTAAAATTCATTGCTTAACCTCATTTGGCTACATTTAAAATACTATGAAAGCCATTGGTTTTAGCATGTTTAGCTGTATTTTGTGTCTATTGTTCTTTGCAGCGCTGTGCAAGAAGGCCTGTGTCAATGGAAAATGTGTGGGACCAGATAAGTGTTTCTGCTCTACGGGGTATAAAGGGCCTCAGTGTGATCAAGGTGGAGTACAATTCACAAAATCATTGTCGCTCCTGAGTTTCTAATTTCTTAACCACTACCTGTGCTCTTCTGCATCATTTACCACGAGGATTTCTATCTGCTGCTTGAATAATCTTTCATATTGATTCCAGATGTGAATGAGTGCGGTTTGCTGAGGAGGCCATGTTCCCAGCGCTGCATGAATACATACGGTAGCTATCGCTGTTACTGTGAACCTGGTTACACACTCAGTGCAGACGGATACACCTGCATCAGTGAGTAATTTCCTCTCTAAACAAAACATTAAAAATGGACTCAATAATATCTAAATAGATGAGGAAAACCCGAGTAGTGACAGATTATATTTCTAATGGTGAAGAAGCCTTCTATACCAACTTTATACCTTCATAGGAGGGTTCATCTTACACACCCTTTTAGGCTAACATAAATGTTCATGACAGATGTTCACAGTTTATTTTATAGAAAGTGATATCATAACAAAGCATGGTGGTGGCAGGGCGTTTCAAGGGCAAAAGGAATAACTTTATGTACAGATTGTTGTATTTATGTGGTGTTTGGTGGCCATTTTAGTTTCACTACCAGGCCAAATGCTGCAGATTCGTGAGCTGTGCGGTGGCATGACAGTGTGTGTGACCCTCTGAGCAATCCTCAGCCAGTGTTTCCCTGTTTGTCTTCCAGGAGAAGCCGCATGTTTCTCCCTGCGCTGCCAGTTTGGTTGCCAGATGGAGGGAGGGGGAGAGGTGCACTGTCTGTGTCCCCCCGGCCTCCACCTGGCTGCTGACAACAAGACCTGTGAAGGTATTGCTTCTTTAGAAAACACCCCTCAGCTTGTCACTGTGGTGAGTCACCACAGCCACATGGCTCACATGTTTGGATTTATCGCTTTTCATGGTTCCTCTGAGCCTGATACTCAGACAGAACTGCCGTTTGGATTCATCCCATTATTTAGAGACCATTTGGAAACGGTTGTTAATTTTCTGTCCCACTGACATAACCGTCAATCAACACAGAAGCTGGAGTAGATATTTCAAAGAACTTTTAAATATAAAGATGCTCTAATCAGTAATTTCATACTGATAAATCAATGACTGTCATTTGCCTCAAAGTGTCAAAGTTTTGACAAGGACTTGCTAGTACTATTGCAGTGAACTATCCATTTTAATGCTTGGCTTCCTGCATGCAAATGTTCCCCCACACCTATTCCACCTGTGATTATATTGAGGCAACTCTGAACCTGCATCCCTTGCCCAGGGTGACTGTGATTGGCTTATAGAAATACAAACAAGCCAGAGTGTTTATTTTCCTGACAGAAGAAAGATAGTGTGGTGCAGCCAGAACATTATTTACGACAGAATGGGCTGGCAAAGTGAGACGAGACTACTCTTGGCTTCCGGCTAACCCAAAAATGAGTGAGTGGTGGATGTGACAGGAGTGGTCTGAGGGCAATCAAAACCCCTTCACAGTGGCCACACCCTTAATTATGCATGACTTTAAGCCTTTATAAAATTTAAATGGACCAGTTATATCAAAATTCACCCATTTTGCAGTTGTCACAAATCTGGAAATTAGGTAAAGATACCAAAAAACATTTTTGTATGAGACGGTAAACATGTTTATTTCTGCTGTAAAGTTTAACATTTTGGCATGGGGCTCTATGGGTATTGACTCATTTTTAAAGCCAACCTCAAGTGGCCATTTGTGGAACTGCAGTTTTAGCAATTCATCTTTGATTTTGCTTTCTAGCCCCAGAGGTCGCTGCTTGATTATCATACTATGGGTCAAAGTTTCAGAGCACTGTTTTCCCTGAAAAAAACCAACAACAACAGGCTGGTAAACATATGCTGTTTTCTCTCATGAACGCTGGACATCATTCCCTGTCACACTTGCAGACAACAGGAAAGCGCCCACGTCAGAGTCATTTTCACTCCAGGAAATATGTTCGGTTTAGGCATGGGGTTGCACCTGGGTAAAGCATGCAGGAGGCAGGACATGACGCACATCAGCATGCTCGCTGTGAATTCTCCGGACAGTTACCTGCTCTAGTCACATATGTTCTCAATCAGACATTACACGGACTTTGTGCTGGAGAGCTGGCAGGATAAAGTCCACTTTATGTCCAGTACAACTGATGCAGACACTTGTGTTCTCACACACAGATCCTTTGGGTAATGTCTAGAAAAGTTCAGGGCAGCTGCACAGTATAAAGTAGCATTTAGTAGCTATGGGGCAAGTTTTTTTCAGTGATTGGTGGACAACACAGTTGAAAATGGAGCAAACCTTGGGCTTATATTCATCAGGTGGACATAAACATGGCTCCAAATAAATGCTTAAGTAGGACTGTATTTCATTCACGAGAAACTTCCACATATTTGCACATTTTAATTGTGTTCATAGCTTATTTCTGTAACTCATCATTTATTTTTGAGGCAGTTGAAACACACAACTTCTCATACACAATATGTAAACTACCTGCAGCAAAGTTGCCAGTAGCATCTCTCCATTGATATGTACACCCAGTTGTAAAGAAGCCTTTAATTAGCAGATGTACACAAAAACACAGCCTGGACTGTCTTCTCAGTGTCAAACATTTTGTGACTGAGGTCGCCCTCGATAACTCAGCAGCAGACGACTGCAGTCCTGTAATGAAGCGAGCGTCTCTCACAGCTGTTAAGGAGACATTCTCAGACTGTGGGAGCATTTTTGCTGGGAACTATTCAGAGAGAAATCACTGCTTTTATTTCATCAATGCACAGCTGTATTTAAAAAGTGCGGGAGAAATACATAAAATAAAATGTTGGAAAAACTTACAGGTGTTTCTCCAAGATACATTTGTTTGTCAGTTTGTTAAAGAACAAAGTCATCTAATGTGGGTTAATTCAATCCAACAGTCCATTGTCACAACTCTGAATAGTGGTCAAGTATTAGAAGTTCCTTTTAACATAATATAACGAATGTTTGTAACTCAGTCACCACTGACGTGAGATTAATTTGGCGAACCATTTATTTGTGTATCACTATCAGTAATGTAGGTCCTAAAGTCTTATAAAGAACTTCATACTGTACACCCGAAGTGAGAAATTTGTGTATTTGGGTCATTCCTTGTCTTTTTTTTTAAAAAAGCAATGCACTTTTAAAAGCTGCAGTCCAAAGAGGTAGTTGTGAGATCAGGGTACTCATTTGCGACTTTTAGAAGGTAATTGCTGTTTTGAGCAAAGACAAAGACTTGAGCACCATGCCCTTGAAAGGTTAGTCTAGTGTGTGTGTGTTTGCACTTGTGTGTGTGTTTCAAAAGGTGAGGGTAGAACTGGGTTGTGTCAACCAAAAACACAAAAAATTGGGCTTTTGCACAAGAAAATTAGCCAAAGAATTGCTTTGTGACTCATGCTTGTGTTGTGTTGCAGATGTAGATGAGTGTCAGCGGGATGCTGATGTTTGTCCACCACGACGGAACTGCAGGAACACATACGGCAGCTTCGTGTGTGTGTGCCGAGACGGCTTCGTGTTGGGGACACTGCAGGGTTCGGTGAAATGTCGAGGTAAAAAATCTAAATGTACTCTTGTTTTTTGTAACTGAACAAATCTGTTTTTGGAAAATGTTGTTGTTAATCAGATGGTCTCAGATGGTTTTCATACAACTGGGGTGCATTCATGTACTCCAATGTCCAGCTATTTGAGGGACTTTTCATTTTTTGCATTTTTATACAATTTGACGGCAATGTTGAACAGAAAAGATGTTGAAGAGAGCAAAAGAGGTTTCATGCAACAGAATTCCAACATCATGAGAATCAAATCGGGGTGTCAGGATGATCACTGGGCCACAGGGTTGTTTTTTTTTTGTTGTTGTTTTTTTAAAAGCGCATTCAGATGTGTTCCATGTCAGCCCTGTAAATGACTAAATGGATCACAGCACATCCCCACATGTTCTCCTCATCTGTGTTAATTGGCAGAGAGAGGGATCATGTGAAGATGTGCTTTGGCAGCAGAGAATCCAGAGACCATGTTTATTTGATGAGCACTCATAGCTCACCCACTCAGCTGTGGGCTCACACACATGCTGTTTTTGTTTTCATGTGTGTGATGAGCACTGCAAAGTTATCTCTTGAGCAGGTTCGACGCAGCCAGTCCCTAAACCCTTTGCTGTCATCCAATCAGACTTAACTGAGAAGCAGCGTTAGCTTACTTAATGTAATCAAGACTTTACTTGCTCATGAATTAAAAGAAATGGTTAAATATCTGACTGATTGTCTTACATTTCGATTTTCCTTCCCTTCTCCTCCAAAGATAAGGATGAATGTTTAACTGGGTCTCACCAGTGCAGCCGCCATGCTCAGTGCGTCAACACAGATGGTTCCTACACCTGTCAGTGTTTGGAGGACTACTTCGGAAACGGACGCACCTGCTGGCCCCGGAGAGCCCCACAGTCCAAGTCTGTCATGTACTTCAACTACAAACTCTCCAAAAGGACCAAACCAGTGCAACCTTCATCTTAGTGCTACTTCTCACAAGCCACATGGTTCAAATATAAAGGGACTTACAACATTCATGGGTTATTTAAGAGGCATTCAAGTACAAATAAAACCTTTTCGCTGCTCTCAGATTATGCTCTGTTAAGAATTTTCCACTCAGCTGGAAGCCTCGTTGCCATTTTCTGTTGCAGGGTATTTCTCAACCTAGTCAGCAGGACGACACCCTGCACCCCTGCGCCATTGGTTGGTCTGTTTGGTGTTGGTTAGAGAAACCCTAAAATTAAAAAAGGCACTGCAGCAGAACCACACACTGTTCTTTGCTTGGGTGTTTGAACCCGAATGAATGACAGGAGCGCTTTCCATATCACAGAAGCACCACCTCTGCCTATGAATGCATGTGGGATCCGCTTTGTTCAACAAAATGCTGCAACAAATATTGATATATTGCATCTGCATCATTATTAGGGTATTATTATTGGCTTTGATGTTAGTTATCTCATGAAAAATGCAGTTTTGCTAGACTCCAGGGTTTGTTGATAAAAGGCTGACCTCTGGTGGATACACTCTGCAGCTCTGCTACCTTCACACTGAAGAATGCCGGTGAAACGAAATGCTGTGAAACTGATGTGTACTTTGTAAGTCTATCATATGGCTGTGGGTCACAGCGATGCTGTTTTTCTTCATTTCCAATTAAAAGAATCTATCCAAACAGACGGGTAAACGCGATACACTCGGGCTCGAAACGCTGCTAGAGCACAGACTGATGTTTTCATACCTCACTGTTTATCTTCTGCCCTCTCCCTCTGTTATGCCACAGGGAATGTTTTCAGACCCACTAAGTCACACGCAGAGCAGACTACCACACAGCAAGAGAGCATAGACAGGTCAGACCAACCAAATACCAGGAATCCTTGTCTGTCAGCAGCTGTCTGGAAACCTCTTCCTGCGTTCAGAGAGCGCAAGAATGGAAATTGAAGTTTGTTTTTGATGTTTTCCTCGGGTCAATTTCAAGTTTCCTTCCGAACGATTAAGATCGTGACCCTGGGAGAGGGGGAATTGCAATACTTGGAGATAATAACTGTAATGATAGGAGGTGGTGTTAGGGGGCACT
This sequence comes from Amphiprion ocellaris, assembly GCF_022539595.1. Lineage (NCBI taxonomy): Eukaryota > Metazoa > Chordata > Actinopteri > Pomacentridae > Amphiprion > Amphiprion ocellaris. The sequence continues at coordinate 244,806 of NC_072769.1, forward strand.
ATGCGCTGTGTCAGGGTCTCAGTGGTAGTCCTGGAGGCTTTGATGCACTGAGGGAGTCGGGTTTGTAGTGAGAACAAGCAGCTGCTGCCTGCTGAAGAGCCCTGCCACTGACCCTATTCATCCCAACAGCAGGTGTCACATCAAGTCCCCGCCTCACCCTCACGCACACACATTCACACACACGCACACACACACACACACACACACACACACACACACACACACACACACACACACACACACACACACACACACACACACACGTGCAAAATCACAGAGCCTTGTGCACGTTTACACACACACACACAGGCAGATGAGTGTGTGTGTGAGAGAGAGTGAGGGGGGACCTGGAACTACTTACAGAGAACAAAGAGGGAAATCAGGAAAAAATGCAGCCTCTTAGAATAAATCTCACCACAATGCTGAGAAAAATCCCCAACCTCACCCCCAGAAACGCAAGAAAAACCTGGTTTCTCTCTTTCAAAGCAGTCAAAAGTGTCTTACAAAAGCAGAAATAGAAAACATTTTAGATAAAAGGATCCAGGCCCCTTTCTGAAAAGGACCTCACACCAAGTTGTGTGTAATTCCTAACAGAAACTGGTTTATTTACCAAAAAATAATAAGATTTAATGCCAAAGCACTTAGGCTACAAATAAAGGACAACAAGTGGTGGGTACACTGAAGGGGGCAAGGGAGGAAAAAGAAAGGAGGACAACACCGGGGTGGAAATTTTCCCTTTTCTTGTGCTTGTTATTTTCTGGTCCTCTGTTTACACGACACACAAGATTTCGCATGGAGGAGTAGCTTCGGGAACAGTGGTGCTAGAGCCGAACAGAATGACCTCTGCAAAATAAAAGAAGACAATAAACATGTCAAAGGAATTTGGACATCTGCAGTGACACAAGCTCTCACACTGAGGCCATGGCAATTTCACGAATCAAAGCATTGCTGCCTCAGCTTACCTTATATAAAACAAAATCAACATTTATCCTGAGAAAGTGAGCAATGATGCTGTCAAGTGCATAGAGCCAATGACAATACATTAGCAGAGATGCTAGGAACAACCGTGCCACCCACGTTGCTGAAAGACTGTGCTTTCAAACACCGCCACTGAACTGTAAAACCGCTAAAACCCCTGTCTTCCCCATACTGTCCCTTTCACTTTAAAATTGAAATAAGCCAGTGTTTTCTCCCGGCGCTCTGTCAGAGGAGGCTTTTCCACAGCTAATTCTTGTATTATGCTCCTATTGGACCCATCTCCTCTGACACACAGTTACTATAAGGAGGAACACAGTGCAGTGTTTCCATGAATGAATAAAAATTCTAAACGCTGACCAATCCCACTCAGGGGAACGAGCCACAGCTTGAACCCTTGGCGTAAAATTATAAATCTTGTTAGGAGGACATTTTCTCATGCTTGCCTCTGCCTACAAAATCTGCAGCGGAGTAGAGAGAGGCTGACAGCTCACTGCCTACAGCAATCTCCCCAGATTTCTTTCATACACCACCGAATTTGACTAAAATGAGCTGAACTAAATAAAGCCGAGCGTATTGCTTGTGTTGCCATATCATTTCCTGTATTCATGAATCGGTGCAAATAAGGGACAACGCGAAAAAGGAGATGAACTGGGCTCATTTGTTTCACTTTAGAAATGAAAATAGAATCACATCGCAGCAGCTTAGCTAACCCACTATACCCAATTTTGCTACGGGGATAATTAAAGCTCCTTGTTATCTTAAAGGCAGCACTGTCCTCTCAGTCACTTTTAAATCACATTATGTGGAGTAAATACATGAGAGTCACACTTTTCTGGGTGACCCCGCGAGGAAAAGAAGGCCCGTGTGCACCAGAGCTTTCTTGTAATTCCCATTCATGCTAACACAGTCCTGATGAATGTTTTGCTATATGGTGGGTAGTGTGTGCGGCTGAAGGAAAACCTGATGTGGAAATATCCCTAAGACCTCAAACATCTTAAAGTTAACTCCCAGACACCCTTCAATCGACACACAGCCACACACACACTTCCTCTTTCTTTCAAGTGGACAGAGCTGCAGTGTATCAGTGACCTTAATTCATGTTTCAAATCCACATGATGACTTTGAACTCTGAACAGCGAAAGAAGGAAGAAAAAAAGGCCCTCTTTTCCTCTCCCTTTCTTCTGTCTGTTCGTATTCTCTCTGAAATGTACGTAAAACTAGTGAAACAGCCACATCATAACATGAAAGCAGGGACTTGACCTGACCGGAATTCACTGTGCCTAAATCATTCTTAATATGAGAGCCGGGCAGCCTTGTTCGGGGGATTATCCTCGATAGAACAGGAAAGATTTCCGGCTAATCTATATTGGAATGCCCACTCTGGGGAAGGTGAAGGGAAGTGGTTGGGACCAAAGGTTTCTCTTGGAAGCCAGCACACTGTGCAGCAATTAGAGGCCAACCGCTAAGAAAAGCAATATATTTCTGTTCATTTACAACATGCTTGTCTTCCAGAGAAGAGCAAGTGCAGAAATTAGCAGTATGGGCAGTATACAGTTGATTCACCTCACTTCTGTGAAATACTCAACTACAACTCACAATATATGTATTACTGCTGCTATTCCAATTGTGTTTTTATAGTGTTTTATAGAATTTTAGAATGTTTCATAGCATATATTGTTGGTGCACTTAGGGAGCAGCTCTTTAAATTTCATTGTAATTTGTATAGTGACAATAAAGGCTTTCTATTCTATTCTATTAATTGTAAGTTATCAAGCAAAAATGCCAAACACTCACTGGTTTCGGTTTCTTGGATGTCAGAATATATGCTCAACTGTTATTTATATCACTGTGAGTTTAATATATTTGAATTTTGGGGTGATAACACATATGATGAGTGTTTCTCACCATTTTCTTACATTCTGTAAACTCCTGAATTAACTGTTGAATCACGAAAAGAACCAGTAACAACAGATAACTCACATTTTGTGCTGTTATGTGATATCCTGGATGCAATATGAATCTTACGTTCTCTTTTCTACTTTCAGCTTGTTTCACATAGCATTACAGTGACGTTTCGAATGTTAGACCATTCTTGAAAACACAAAACCTCAAAACCATTTTTTTCAAATACTACAGAAAGTGAGTTAGACCATTCTGCTTCCAAACCCTTCATATGCAAGATGCACCTAACTTCCAAACCTGTTCTGCAGAAACATCAGGACAAGCAGAAAAGAAAAATACAAGAAAAAAACTTGAAGGGGGGAAAAAATCAAAAGTTACTTAACTTAACAATGAACTATGCTCCTTCCCTGCAGTTTCCCTCAACATTTTAGTTTCTGCCAACTTTTTATTTTTGTTTTATGGCCCACATCCTACAGTTCTGGTTTATTCTCTTTGCTCTGACTAACCTAATTTCCAGCTAAAGCAGTCTCTGATGTACACTACCTGTCAAACAGCAAACAGACGACAGACAAATGGGTACATTTTGTTCATAGTAAAGGGTGGTCGGTTATTCAGTTCCAGTGCTGTTTGCTGGCCATTAAACATGACTCTCAGTGCGGCCGTGTCACCCGTCCAGCTTCTCCCTCGTTCTCCTCCTCGTCTGTGCTAGTTCAGGTGTCTGGGGCAGCGAAGGAAGCACTGGGTGGCACCCACCCAGACTCGGCGAGCTGGCAGCGGCCGCTATGTTGAGAAATGTATGAGAGGGTTTGCTGGCAGGCTGGCTGCTTGGCAGGTTGTCCCGCTGGGGAATCACTCAGTGAGAGCAGACTGCAGCCAATTCGCTGTCAGTGGCCGGTGATCTCACAAGGGTAGCAGTCGGGGGAACAGAGACACAGAGACGGACTGTAGTCATGCTGTGTAATACCTTCCCATTCATTGTGCCCTGCCACCACCCCGCCCTGCCCACTGGGACACACTCGAAAGGTTCAGAGTAGAGCTGAGAAATGAAAACAGCGTGTTCTGCTCCAAACTAAAATGAATGGGAATAGTTTTGTTGCTGCAGTGCTCACATTGCATGTTTGTATACTGGATTTGATGTCCAACTTAACTGTTCTGACAGGCAGAACCGGAGCATGCTACAAGATGTTTTCACTATTTAGACACACACACACACGCACACACACACACACACACACACACACACACACACACACACACACACACACACACACACACACACACACACACACACACACACACACACACACACACACAGAGTTTGATGCCTCGTTGACTGATTTTTTGCCCGTTTCTTCACAATTCAAATGAACAGCGTGTTGTTCGAGAAGCTCCCCGTTTCCCGCTTCATTTCTAAACCCACATAAACGAGACCAAACCAAACCTCAATGTCCACTTAAGCTAAACTTGAGGAGGAACCGACAAACCCCAAAACCTCACCTCAACCTGACCGCACCGCAAACCGCTGCTGGCAGTCGGTCCCATCGCAGAGATGTTATAAACGATCGGTTGAGATATTGTTTTACTTTAGGCCTCACTCTGTCTATTTTGGCACCAAAGAGATCAACACTGGCCTCCATGTTAGCTCCATGAATTACTGGCAAACCGGTTCAGTTTAAAAAGGTCCTCAAAAAAGATTTCGACTATTTTGACGGAAAAGTTTAAATAATTTGACATGGAATGTTTCTTGAAGCCCGAGTTACAGTCTGATTTTCCATCCAAATATACCAGTGTTTAGCTGCGAGTCAGGTGCTGCCAAGAGACTCTCAAAGGCGCCTTTGAGTCAACTTTTTGGGGCCCAGTAAGTTTTTGTAGAGCAACACTGACATCTTATGGATGACCAGAACATGTGCATAAATGCATAAATACGTATGCAGGTCAGCCAGAATTTCGATAGATAGATAGATAGATAGATAGATAGATAGATAGATAGATAGATAGATAGATAGATAGATAGATAGATAGATAGATAGATAGATAGATAGATAGATAGATAGATAGATGATAGATAGATAGATAGATAGATAGATAGATAGATAGATAGATAGATAGATAGATAGATAGATAGATAGATAGATAAATAGATAGATAGATAGATAGATAGACACACACACACTGTATTTATTTTAAATTGAAATTGGGTAAACAATGGTTGACAGTCTACCAGCTGATGGATAGTTGTTGTGGTATTGGGGGAGTGTTTGCCATTCGGATCTACAGAAGTAAACCAAAAGTGAACATGCGACCTACAATCAGATCAGTATGTTTTGGCTACTTTATGCTGTTATTGTTCTGTATCTTAACTGAGACCTTCCTTTAAGAAAATGCTACAGAGACAAAGCATATGGTGATTCACTGTGGCTGCAGAGCTATTTAATTCCGATCCTTTCTTTGAGTTAAAATACCAACACAGTCATGTAAAAATATTCATTTACAAGTACAATTTCTGCACAAAAAATTCTATTTAGGCAAAAGCAGTGAACAGTTCATTATCTTCACTCAGGTGCTGCTTGAGTATGAAATCAAATCATATTCTCCGTTTAAGCACATTTTTTTTTAACATTTAATTCTAAATTTCTGCACGGTATAACCCACCAGGACAAAAAAAACCCAAACAATCTCTTTATTTTTGTAAAACCTGTGCCAGCTCTGCCTCTCAGCTGTTCACATATTAGCGGTGCTAAAATGAAAACTGTCGTTAGTATGTGCAGGTGTTCGATCACACCGCTGTGGCAGAGCTGCAGGCTTTTTAAGTGTGTAAAAAGTGGGAAGAAAAAATGTGATTCTTGAGCAATCAAAGAAGGAAAAAATGTTTTAAAAAAATTAAATCAAATCAATAATTTTAGCTTGTTTGTGACTAGTATGGACTGCTATGTTAAAGAATTAAGATCAACAAATGCTGCTTCAAGTGCAGTCAGATTAGAGTTTGTGTGATTTCAGCTTCACTGAGGCTCGACTGGTAAAATTATTTTTAGAAATGGCATTAATGAGCCAAAAGCTGCTAGTTTTACTTAAAATAATATGAGTGTATTGTTGGTGTTTATGTTTAATGGAGTGAATGTATTTTAAAAGTACAGGTTTGATTCCTCTGACTGATTTTAGATGATTTATTTTGACATAATTAGATTATTAGTAGTAAAGCATCAGTGTGTCAGCAGCATGTTAGTGTTGCAACTACTGCAGATGGAGTTGTTTATTTACAGTTTTACACTCAAGGAGAGCAGATTAAGCTAAGGTGCCTTCAGATAAATAATGGATGATCTCAACATTTACCAAAGTGAAACCAGGGAGACATTTAGAAGGAAATACTCGCAGACGTCTGAAGACTCTTAGCGTTGCTTTTTTTATTAGATGTCAGAATCTTAAAAAGGTTTTAAATCACTGCTTTAATCTTCGACATTGTGTTGTAATTCAAAGGCTTCCTTTGTGTAAATTCTCTATTTTAAAAGTGACGCAATGTTGTGGAGCAGAAAATACAACATCTCCCTGAGAAAGTGGAGGAGTAAAGTGGCATCAAATGGAAATAAGTGCAGATTAAGTGCCTCAGACTTTTACTTGAGTAAATGTACTTAGTTATTCTTCATCACCAGTCACTGATTTTAAAGGGGAAATCATCCGACCTCTCAGGTGCTTATCAAAGGAGTTGGCACTGAAATTGTGAAACGTTGCAAATATCTTGGAAAAGTCAGAGATAAGAATCTGAACTCTGATGCTAATTATGATGTTGTTTGTAAGAAAGGCCAGAAATATTTGTACTTCTTTAGTGAGTTAAACATTTTTAATGCTTTATCACAAAAGTCATCAAAAGAACCTGTTTTTATTCTTTCTGTCTTTGCTTGCTGAACATCAGGGACAAAAGCTTTTGAAACGCTTTCCTCACATTGGAGGTTTAGAGTTTACAGTTCCGCAGTTCTGGTGGAATCAGAGTAAAAACTGCTTTGTTTCCTCTACATTAAGCCTGCTTATTTTGCACATGTCATTTTGGTGTTGTGGGGACTGCTTTGTGGTGTTGTTGTATTCTGTATGTTGTATGTGCAGGAATCTTCTTGCACTTTATGTTTTTTGACATTTGTTTTTGTTTTCATACTTGTGGTGTTTTTTATCTTGTGCCTCAGACCACAAGCCAAGTTCCCCATCTGGGATAATAAAATGACTGAACTGAAGTGAACTTCTGTTGGAGCTGCACATTGTTGAATAAACATCTAATTAATATCAAAGATGAACAACAGAAATTGAAAAATAATGGACTCGATAGGCATTAAAGCCGGATTATTGACTCTAGATGAGTTTTTTAAAAATTTTTTTTACTAAAGCAGAGATGGTTCTTCCATTCTATATTTTTTTTGCACAAGGAGGATGTTATTTTTTGTGAGTGGTTTGCAATTAGCCAGGAGCTGTTTGTGTTGGATTGGAACTTCTATTTCAGTAATGATTATTAGTAGGGCTGGGACTTTGATGCGTTAATTCCGATTAATTACGGCGCAAAAATAACACGTTAAACCTAATAACGCAATTAATTGCACCCTCCTCAGTTCCCTCATTTCTGACACACCAGTAACTCTGATGAACACTCCAGCCCAGTAGGTGGCGGTAATGAACCTAAAGTCTGTTTGTAGCCATGAAGAAGAAGCACAGGAAGCACTGAGTGAAGTGCAGATGGATGAAAAATGCAGATAAATAGAAATGAATCATTTTTGTGGTTTAAGTTTTTACTCCGTCGAGGCTCTGCCTCCTTGGAGGAGGAATAACCTAAACAACAAAAATATCTCTTTTAATAACTTAATTATAAACTTTTTGTTCGTTAAAAAAATTACATAAATAAAAATTGATATTCCTATAAAAAGAACCATCAAAATTCCACCATTTATCAGACCCAGAAAAGATGAAAACAGAATGAATCTCTGGATTTTCAACTTTCGGAAGCTCCTTGAACTACTTATGCTGATTTTATGTGCCATACAGTGGAAAAAACAACTAAATTCAGGCTTTAAGTCATCAAAATCACTTTTTCTATATGTCCCATTTTCCTTTTTTAAAATAAATTTTAAATTATAAACACGTGTATGTCTATTCATTGATTCAACTGTCAACCACAATTTTATTTGAATTGAAAAACTTCACTTATTGTGTCAAATATTGCTATTTGACAAAACTGCAATTAATTGCGATTAATTAATGACAAAGCCTGTAATTAATTATATTAATTTTTAAAATCGCGTCCCACCACTAATTATTAGTGAATAGTCATGTAGGAATTCATCCAAAATGCTTCAGATTCTCCCCCCACCCAGCTCCATCTTTGACCAGCTGTCTGCAAACATACTGCTTGAAGTGATTTTCACAGCTCAGTAGCAAACTAGACTTCTTTGACTCATTCAACATGCCTCAAATCTCTTTTATACTTCTCTCAACCTTCATGGTTTAAACAGTCCCTGATGTGAACATTGGTGTAGTTTATCTCTCTTATTGAAGATAATAATATCCAGTTTTTGCATAAACTGTTTTAGTGAGATAGTCATTCAACTACAGTGTCATCTTTTGGGCTGCAGTTTGTGTGACTGATGAGCTGCACTGAATAGTACTGACAGGTTTTTCTGTTGTCCCATCCACCTCATTTATATCACTGAGGATTGGCTATATATATATGTATTTTAAATGCACTAGGTCTAAACCAAGAATATGAAGTCTAACATTTATTGCAAATGCTTGACATTGTAGAATTAGACACATTTTGTGAGCTAATAGAGCTGCATGGGTCTGAAAAGCTTGTTTCACTGACAACTGTTCACCACTAGGTGGAGCTAAGAATCTACTTTTAGATTAAGGCTTCTTCTGTCCCAGTGAGTTTATCTGATATGTTTTTATAATTGTGCATGAATCAATTACTAGAAGACAAGTTTAACACAAGAGAAATTTAGTTATTATGTGTTGTTTCATACTTTATTTATGTACATTACTACTCAACAGTTTGGGGTCACTTAGAAATGTCCTTATTTTTGAAAGAAATGCATTTTTTCAGTGAAGATAAGATTAAAAAATGAACCAGAAATCCAGTGTAGACATTGTTAATGTGGTAAATGACTATTGTAGCTGGAAACAGCTGATTTTTAATGGAATATCTCCATAGAGGTACAGAGGAACATTTCCAGCAACCATCATTCCTGTGTTCTAATGCTACATTGTGTTAGCTAATGGTGTTGAAAGGCTCATTGATGATTAGAAAACCCTTGTGCAATTATGTTAGCACATGAATAAAAGTGTGAGTTTTCATGGAAAACGTGAAACTGTCTGGGTGACACCAAACTTTTGAAAGGTAGTGTATATATATTTTCCAATCTTGTTTTTGTAACTCTGGGAAAGTTAAGCATAAAATAAATAGGAATCTAGACTGGTGGTTTTCTTATTCTTACTGGGGCACACACGAGGCAAATTGTATTAAAATATCACACATCAAATCATAATCATTGTGTCAATGTAATGGCTGTTTAGATCACAAGTGAATATTTAATGTGAATAGCAGATAACTGACAAAGCATATATATCATGAAGAGCACATCAAAAGAAGATGTTTCATTTAATCTGGTGAATAACTGTTGCACTGATGTCCTGCAAGGAAGGACTGTTTTAAATGCCCCCTGGGCTTTAAAAAATGAGGATGGACGGGGTGTAGAGGGGAGACGAGTGGTGCACTTAGCCAGCTGAACACATGACATCACACTCAAGCCTCTGTGAGTTTATTCAGGACGAACTAAATGAGCGTCAAGATGGAGGATTACTTAATAATGTTAGACAGTTGAGTGAATTTTCTCTGTTAAAGTCACCTTATTTTCATGTCCCCATAAAACCTATCAACCCCCCTTCTGTCCCTATTAAACACACAAACACACACATCTGTCCTGGTCACGTGACAGCTGTAACCACAGGGATCAATTAATGGTGACATCATCTCAGTGTCTGGCACAGTTTCTGTCCCAGAGAGCAAATAAGGAGCGAATCCCCCATTGACCATGTGTATTCTTCAGTTCATTTATTGCTCCTTCACCTGCTGTAGTTTCCACTACTATCAGTCACCTTCGCGGACAGATTAAAATCCAATTACATTTTTAGCAAGTGATTTGTAGAAGCAGTTGCAATGTGGCAGCGTAAAAATTCATTTCACATGGTGTCATGCTGCTGGAGAAGATTGCAGGCCTGCTCGCCATCCGCTCAGACAAACTAAATTGTCCTATTGCTCTGCACTCCTCTCTTCTCTGTGAGCAGCTCAGGCAGAATTATTGCTCTTCTTGTTCTCTTAAACAGCCGAGAATTGAATCTAACCAAATAATTCAACAAACATTTGTTCAAATGAGCTTACAAATAAATCAAAATGTGCAAACATAATTACTAAGGAAAGCCTAGCAACACTCAGTTTCTCACATAGCATATGGGATACATCAAAGTTAACAAAACTTAAAGTCTGTAGACTAACAGCAGGTTTGTGAGGCTTTGCTTCTGCTGTATTATTGTAATTATGACTGAGATTTTTCTGAAAGCTCCAAAATATCACTTAATAATATGCAACTGCCAGATTAACAAACAAGAATGTTATTTATTTAAATTAAACTAAACTGGATGAACAGAGGCTATATTTGGAATTCACCCCAAACTTTTTTCATGAGTATGTTTAAGATGTGATTTTTTTCCCAAAAATATAAAGTTAGCATGCTCACAATGACAATGCTATCATGCTAATGTTTAGAAGGCATAATGTTTACAATGTTCATGCATGATAAAAATGTTCTAATTTGCTCTATACACCAAAGATAAGATAAGATAAGATAAGATAAGATAAGATAAGATAAGATAAGATAAGATAAGATAAGATCAGATAAGATAAGATAAGATAAGATAAGATAAGATAAGATAAGATAAGATAAGATAAGATAAGATAAGATAAGATAAGATCAGATCAGATAAGATAAGATAAGATAAGATAAGATAAGATAAGATAAGATAAGATAAGCCTTTGTTAATCCCACAGTGGGCAAACTTGCAGTGTTAAAGCAGCAAAGATAGTGCAAACATTTAAGGAATGAAGTATCAAATAAAAACAGACCAAAATATATATAAATACTAGTTCTCCAAAATACCATTATTGCACATGTCAGTGGTATTGCACAGATTTTTGATAAATGGAAAATACTGATTATTGCACGGATTGTATATGAAGACGAAGGGAATAACATGTATTTGTGTGTATGTACTAAAATAGATATTGTACAAGATTTTTAAAGTACAAAATATTCATAATTCACTGATGTATGACAGTTTTCCTGTGAGAAGTGGTGGTTGTAAACTATAACAGCAGCAGAAAGGATGGAAGCTGAATGTGATTAGATTTACAGGCATTTTGTATTTAAAGAATTAGACAAAATGAAATTTTCACTGTAGAGGAAGAGTATATCATGAAAGTTCTTCCCACTCATCCTCTGGGGACCATGAATATCTGTTTAAATATCACTGATAGTCCATTCAATAGTCACTGAATAGTGAAGTGACCAACTGACACAATGCCATCACCGTCCTTATCAAAACATTACTAGCATGCTAACAAGACAGCAGAAATAATATATACTGTACCCCAGTTAGCCACAACATTAAATCCACCTGCCTAATATTGTGTAGGTTTTTAGGGACCTCAGAGGGTGTCTGGTATCAGAACATTAGCTACAGATCCTTTGGGGGCTTCATGGGTTGCAGGGTGGTTCCTGCTTTCCCATGGATGTTCAAATGAATTGGGATCTGAGGAGCTTGAAGGCCACATCAAAGTGCTTTCTTTTCTGTGTCTTCCCTGAGGCATACCTGAGTAGTTTTTGTAGTCTATTAATGCACACGGACCTGCTGCTGCCATCGGAGGGTGTGCTTGATCTGCAGCAATGTTTAGGAGAGTGGTAAAATGTCAAAGTAACACCCACATGCAAGCCAAGTTTCCAACAGAGCAATGTACTGTAGCTACCATTAAGCACTACACCTTTCACTTGTCTGTACATTTAATGTAAAGAAAGACTCTTTTTTATCTTTATTAGCAAAACCGACAACTTGTATTATTGTTGACGTGCTAGAAATAACCCAAGGCCACATAACCTTGCAGATAACCTTGCAGGTGTAACATACTGTAAGATAAAGCAACCAAAACTTCCTCAGACACCTTCAACAACTGGACAGTCAGAAACAAATCTGCTCCTTTGTGTTGCACATTCGATCCATTCAGCATTAAACTGATTTAACAGAATCTCGTTATCCTGTTACAGCTCTTCTCTGTACTCGGTGACATTTGACCTCATAAGTCCTTGTGGTTTATCCACCAGAGTCATCCTTCTTGCTGTGAACAATCAGTCAACAGCTTTGTTTGAGGAGCGCTCTATTTTTGCCCTGCAGATCTGTCTTCGGAGGCCAAACCAGGAAGGGGTGATGTCATGATGGCTATCGCTTACAATGCTCCAGCCAGCTCCAGATGTACAGGTCTCCTTCCCTCCCGAGGTATGACCTCAGCCTGGGTGTACACAGGGAACATCTGCTTGATGACCTGGTTAGCAGGAATCAGGCTTGATCTGAAGAGAGCTCATTACACTGCAGAGAGGTTTCTTGTGCAATTTAGAGGAAAATATTCATGATCAAATAAACCAGACAAGCTAAAGGTTTGTGTAAGCCCCTGTATGACAAAGTGGGCTAGTTTATGCATCTACTTACATCAGGAAATGTTGATATTTTGTCATTTCTATTGGAGTAAATATGAAAATATCAATTGAATATTGTCTTTAATGTTTTAAAATTCACTTAAAAGTGTTCGATAAGATGAATCTGTATATCTGCTCTCTTCAGTCATAAGTTCCCAAAAGGAGGGCAGTCTGGAAAACATGCTGCATAATCAAACCTTTGCAAAGGTTCGATTTTGAAGTTGATCTTTAAAAAATGCTCGAAGCTCAAAGGAAAGCAACTTTAGGTGAAGATAGCAAGATTTCAAACAGGCTGATTCACTCAAAACAGTACGTTCTTTGTCCGAATACACAATTTTCTGCAGAAGTTGGAAATGTTTTTACAATTTTCCATGATTTCTGTGCTGTATTTGTGTTTTTGTTTGTGCACTGACTGATTTTGGAAAACATAATATGATCAATCAATCAAGAATTGGCAATAATTTAATAAAGACTTGATGGCAGTTGTGGGGTTATTTGCTAATACTGACTCTCGGCTGAGCTTCCTATCCAATCAAAACACACACAGAGTTGTAGGAGTTCACCTTTCATGACATTTTTATAATGTGAATCACAAATAGAACCTAAAGAACCTAAATAAAATATCTGAAATATCTAAGTGTCTCCTTTATCTTCACTTCATACAATCATCTATCTGTGCACTTGATGCCTTAAAACCAGAATTGTTTTTCCATCACAGTGTCAACAATCTAAGATTTATTACAAATACTCAAAAACTGAGATGGGAACTTGCAAGAATACATGTCTATAGTTAAATATGTTGTATTCAAAGTCATAAAAGACAAACATTCCTTCTGCTCAGGAGGTCATCAGGTGACTTGCTTCAGGTTTTCTGTCACTGTGCTTGTTGGTATTTGTGAATTGCATTAAATTATATATTTTTAAAAAGCAGTAAATTGATGAGACTGTTAGAGGAATATTTGCATTCTCAAGCAGTTTACTTTAAAACCATCACCAGGAAGTAGACTATTTTAAACAGTTCCTTAGAGACTTTATAGTTTAAGTTCACATTATGAACTGACAGCAACCCATCTTTGTCCAACTTGAATTAATTCCAACTTAACCAATTAAGATAAACATACTACTTAAGATATTTGGAATCTAGTAGATTGACTGCATTACAATACCTTTCATTTTCATTTCATGTCTTTCTATTTGGAAAACTAATCATTCCTCATGATTTAAAAGTTTATGTTTACTGTCTGTGTCATGCTTGCTCAGATTGTTCCAGAGCATCACTTGAGCAGACCAAACACAAATGCATGTCATTCCAAAATAAATGGTTAAATATAACAAAGTGTCCTGTCTGAACTATATTTTACTTTTTTGCTTTGAATCTTCAATAAATCTAAATAAGCAAGCAAATATTTATAGCAAGGGGAAAAATTATAATAGTTTACACTTGTTCAGCACTAGCCGTTTTGGTTAAAACTTTATACATACATACACTACCTTTCAAAAGTTTGGGGTCACCCAGACAATTTTATGTTTTCCATGAAAACTCCCACTTTTATCCATGTGCTAACATAACTGCACAAGGGGTTTCTAATCATCAATGAGCCTTTCAACACCATTAGCTAACACAATGTAGCATTAGAACACAGGAGTGATGGTTGCTGGAAATGTTCCTCTGTACCTCTATGGAGATATTCCATTAAAAATCAGCTGTTTCCAGCTAGAACAGTCATTTGCCACATTAACTATGTCTAGACTGGATTTCTGATTCATTTAATGTTATCGTCATTGAAAAAATGCCTTCCTTTCAAAAAATAAGGACATTTCTAAGTGACCCCAAACTTTTGAATGTTAGTGTTTGTATATGTTGGAAAATAACAAAGACAATTTTCCTTTTCATTAAGTTAATCCATTGATTTCTTCCAGAAGTTTGATGGATTTAATATTTGCCTTCAGTTCAAAATGGCGGAGGCTTGGCATCGCTGCTGAACGCTGATGTTGCAATGGAACCGCTGACTAGGTTTCAGTTCTTATCAATGTAAGTTCTGTTTTACCGCACCTGAAAATGTATCACATTCATGTACCTTGGGTATGCACAAAAGGTTGGTTGTTGTTTTTGTTTTCCTAGTTAACAGAAATACTAAGCAGGATGTACAACAATGGCAAAAAGTGGGACCAGACATTTCTTTGTGAGGTAGAACTGTTAGTGATACAAGGTATTCATGGTGTCAAAAAATATAGTTTGACGGCAAATGTTGGGCAATATTGGAGCAGGACAGACAACATTGTCTATCCCCATGAAAAGGTTTATGTGATAGAGATGTGAAGTCTTCATTTCTGCCCATCCATCCAGTCATTATCTTTACACTGGTTATTCCTCATTAGGATCACGGGGGGCTGGAGTCTATCCCAGCTGATGAAGGGTGAAGGCAGGGGACACCTTGGACAGGTCACCAGTCTGTCACAGGGCTGCATATAGAGACAAACAACCACATTCACACCTACAGACAATTTAGAATCATCAATTAACCTCAGTATGTTTTTGGACTGTGGGAGGAACCCGGAGTGAGCACAGAGAGAACATGCAAACTGAATAAAGATCCCGGGACACGAAGCAGGGATCTTCTAGATGCAAGGCGACAGTGCTAACCATTTCTGCCCATCTGGACTAAAATGCAGTTTTGGATTTGATTTGATTTGTTTTGGATTTGAATTTTTCGAAATCCTACACGAGTATTGTGGTTGCTTGGCGTAAATGTAGCAAAAGCTGTGCATTTTTGAACAAAAATGTATTAATGTGGATGTAATCCAAGTTGTCAGGAAGTTGTTCGAAAAGGTCCTGTTCGGAAGTTAGTACACAAAAGTTTATAGGTCAGTGGATTAACTTGTCTGATGTTTGTCGGTCTGTTGCAAGCAGTGGAAGTGCCGAAAATCATGATCTGTAGAAATCTTTTTAGTCCCATGAAAAAATTACTGACTGAAAGTTCTGTGTGCTTTGTGTAGAAACATGATCTTTTTTGGCCCTGACAGAAGTTTGATTCTTGCTTATGACCTTGGTTGTATGCCATTTTATCCAGTTGTTCATTTTAAACTTGAAATTTTTTTCCAGTAATTAAGGATTTTGCTACTAAAGCATACAATTTACGAAGTCTATTCCATCCCATTTTACTATTTCATGAAGAAAAACTGACAAAAGCTGTTCTTTAAAATATGTAGCAACTCACCCAGCAGGTACCAGCAAGCCTCTGCTCTGTAGCTGAGTTCAGAAGATCTTCAAAGGTACACGATGTCAAGCACAAATTCATTAATCACAGGGAAACACTCTGGACTCTGCACCAATCCATCTCACCCCAAACCCCTGGGCGATTTAGAGTCTCAACATTCACTTGACTCACATGTTTTTGCAAAAAGAAAGAACATTTACACTAGTTATACCATGAAACACACACGATTAAAGATTTTGTTTCAGTGAAACATCGACTAAATGTGTGAGAGTGCACCTGTACGGGGACAGCTGGCAGAGATACAGGTGCACTACAGTGTTCACAGCCCCGAACAGCAGTTGGATGAGGTTCAACGTGTCGCCACCCCCACTGTGCAAAATGAGCTGTGACTGCTTTGACTGACAACTGTGCCATCGAGAGTTAACTGTCCCAACTAACAAGTGACTGTGACAGCTGCTGTCAGACTCTGACACTTCTCCCCAATAAACCCGGGCAGACCACCCTCCGGACCGAGCCCGGGGACTCTCTTTGCCCTGGGTGAACAGAATTGTGTGTGTGTGTATGTGCGTGTGTGTGAGAGTGGGGGGTTTTCAGACACAGTGTCATTTTACACAGTGGGTTTAGATTAGAAGTTCAGCATTGTCTGATGAGAGGAACCAGTGATCAAACCTCTAAAAGACCTGTGAGTGTCAGATTAGCTATATGTCTGCCAATCATGCTTATCAGTGAACCTCAGTGCAGGTAAACGGACACCTTGACCATGAAATGAAAAAATGATAAGCTAGTGCGGCTGCTGCTGGTGCCACCCTCTGATTGGTGCATCGTCTGTCTCTGTGCAATGAAGGTAGGGGAGGTAAACCAAGAGCCCCTGGAGACAGCATTCAAATATTACCACCATCGACATCATTTCTAGAAGGACTTGCAAAAAGCCGCGCCAAATGAACCACCCGTTTGAAATGTGAGCCGGCCTGATGCACTGCTGCCATGCCTCGCATTGCAGCAGAAAATTCGCTGCCAAGAAGCCCTCGGATGGCAAAATGAATCGCATGCATGGAGGAGTGTCGTCTACACATGTGTCAGTCATCGTTAAGCATTTCAGCTCCATGCTAATTCATGGAAGTGTATGGAGGTGATGCTGTAATCAATCCCAACCCTCCAGTCCACTCTTCCTCTGCCTGGCTAGAAACAGGCAGCTCTCCAAGGTTTGGAAATGGCTCCGTGTGAACCCTGACCTAATAGAGCCTACTACTAAGTGGTTTAAATGTTAATGTCCTGTCTACACGTTTTACAGGCGGCGTGTTGGCCTTGTAGTTCTTGTCCTGTTTTGGGCTGAGGTAACAGAGTAGTATTTCACTATTTCGAGAGTCGGATCTCTTCTTTTAGATGAAGCAATCTGCCCTTCCTGCCCTTCCTGCCCTCCCGTATGATTAAGATTTCAGCACTGGAGAGTAGAATGGGACCTTCAAAAGAAGTAATGAGGTGCAGTGAAAGAAATCTGCACTTCACAGGCCCTTTAAACGGTCACCTTTAATATTTATGTTTTATTTGCACTTTATTTTTCATTATCATCATTCTGTGTCTCCAAATATGGCTTTAGCGATGCAGCATCTGCCTCTTGTGAATCAAGTTTCTCACTATTTTTCTTTTAAAGTTATTTGTGCAGTGTTTCTTTGTCTAAATCAAAGGTCAAAGGAAGATGTCTTGTACTGTAAAAGAATCTAAGCCCATGAAGAAAAACACAAACGGAAACTGAACACTTCAAGGATAAGGACTAGCATTCATTGTCTATTTGCATTCATTTTTGTTGCTCTGAGTGGCAGAAAGTCCTTGCAGTTATGTAGCTGCATGTTTCTGTAAATGTTTTTTAAGTGTTTGTTGTTTTTGCTTACTTGCAACAATGTGCACAGCTGAGAGAACAACAGTGTACACAAGGGGGGACTGTCTTACGTTACAGTGGATCAGGTACCTTATTTCTTTGACTGGCACGATTTTCACATCAATTGCTTCTTTTGCATATAAGTTTCCTAAGAATTAGTCCTTGTCTGGTGCTAGACTTGCAGTTGGTTTCTTGTTCTGCAGTCTCAGTGTATGCAGCTTTCAGTTGTGCTTTTTCATACAACTGAAGCCTCTCGAATGGCAATGCAGATGTGAATGAGATATAGTTTTATAAACATAACTCCTGTCTTTATGCACACAAAACATGACATTAGACAACATTTTGTCCTTGGCATATGTACTGTAAATCATGGATTACAGTGTTAAACCAACCAACCAAACAACTAACCAACCAACCGACCACAATACCACAATACCAACCAACCAACCAACTGCACTATACATGACACTGATGATATTGCAGTGAGCGTTCCACCATCCCTTATCAGCTTTGAACTATATGCATATGTTGGCAGGTTCAGCTCAGTCATTAGCACAACTACAGATTTGCATATTGACCATGAATTGGGCTCTTCATGTCTCCAAACTGCAGCCAAACCTCACTGCAGCTGGAAACTCCTCAAGCTGCAGTAGTAAGTTGAAAAAAGGTTGAAGGTTGTTCTGCTGCATTTTTAAAATATCTAAATAAAAATTCTCCACATTTGCCCTGTCTTGTCAAGGATTTAGCAGCACAGTGGGCTTATCTCTTGTACACTAATGAACTGATATGTGCAAGTGAGACAGGAAAATGATGCCTTTTCTGAATCCACACTGACTTCTTACTGCTACAGAGTCAGTCTAAGGATAGGAAACAATGCCAACCTCTCTGTGTCTGTTCAGAATATACATGAGCCCCGTATATTCCATGTGAATAATGAAGGGGAGATACAGCCGTTAGAGTATCGACTGTCACTGCTATAACGATGAAGGACCTTCTGTGTAAATATTTGGGTGGTTTCCTTGGCAGTGATACAATAAGAGGCACCTAAGCAAGGTACATAAGCAATGGTAATTGATTTTCAATGTTACTGCTCACATAATCTCACCTGCATGAGTGAATTTATATCGCATAAAATGTAATTTCCTCCATGTTAGCCACATCAGAAATGCTAATATTTGAATTATGCCTGCCTCATGCTGCATAATGAGCAGACGGCCGACACTCCTTAGTCAGGTAATCAAATTGGCCAACAAGCGTTTGGAGAATGCGTCAAATTTCATTTAAAATGACTTTAATTTGTCATTTTCTATGTCAAAGTGTAAGAAAACAGTAGAAGAGCTGCATCTGTCATGGAGAGTTGTAGTTTTGCAAAATACAATCCAAAAGCAGCACCTGGCAGATAGTTTGTAGACGGATTCCAGTAGTCAGATCAATGTATAAGCCAATAAGGAAATTTTAAAAATCATTATTTGGTAAGCATTATAGAGCAAGAAGTAGTGAATAAGACTCATAATAAATAAATAAATAAATGAAACAATTAAATAAATACAAAAACAAATCAAACAATTAATTAATTAATATACAATTAAATTAATAATTACCAAGAACTAATAAATAAATTAATTCCTTAATATGCAATTAAATAAACACAAAAAGTAACTGGTAATATTCTGGTGTCAAACCAAATAAATAATGCAGAATGACCTGGCATGAATTGAGTATTTTTCACTACGACGTAAGGATTAAAATCCTTACAAAAGCTTTTAATTCAATATTAGACTCAACTGTGTTTTCTCAACATGTAAATAAACCAACTCACAGTTTTAATCACACCCTAGACCTCGTTCTGACTTATGGCATAGAAATCAAACAGTTAACAGTATTTCCCCGGAACCCTCTTCTTTCTGACCATTTTATGATAACATTTCAATTTACAACAATAGATTGTATAGGAGTTAAGAATAAACATCGTTACAGTAGATGTCTGTCTGACAATTCGGTGACTAAATTTAAGGAAATAATACCCTCTCTATTTAGTTCAGCACCACTTACTGATATAATGGAAGGGAAATATTATAATTTTACCCCCACAGAAGTGGATTATATTGTTAATAATGCTGCAGCCTCACTGCGTACAACACTTGATAGTGTTGCACCTGTAAAAAAGAAAGTTCTATCTCAGAGAGGACCTGCTCCTTGGTATAATTCCCAGCTGCGGACTTTAAAGCAGGCGTCCCGAAAACTGGAAAGGAAGTGGTATTCCACTAATTTAGAGGAAGTTTATGTAGCTTGGAAAAAAAGTCTAGTAATTTATAAAAAAGCTCTTCGTAATGCCAGGACAACATATTATTCATCTTTAATAGAGGAAAACAAGAACAACCCCAGGTTTCTCTTCAGCACTGTAGCCAGGCTGACAAAGAGTCAGAGCTCTGTTGAAACTTGTATTCCTTTAGCTTTGAGCAGTAACAACTTCATGAGCTTCTTTACAAATAAAATTATTACGATTAGAGAAAAAATTAATCTGGCCCTTCCTGCAAATGTCACAGATGTATCATCGAGTACAGATACTTTAGAATTGGCTGTAAGACCAGATGGATATTTAGAATTTTTCACCCCCATACATCTCTCTGAACTCATTTCGATAGTTTCTACATCCAAACCATCAACATGTCTTTTAGATCCTATCCCAACTAGACTGTTCAAGGAGGCTTTACCTTTAATTAATTCCTCAATGTTAGATCTGATTAATCTCTCTCTAGCAACAGGTTATGTACCACAGGCTTTTAAGGTTGCTGTAATCAAACCTTTACTTAAAAAGCCCACTCTAGATCCAGATGTTTTAGCCAACTATAGACCAATTTCCAACCTCCCATTTCCCTCCAAAATTCTGGAAAAACAGTTGCAAATCTATTATGTGAAGATTTGCAAAGGAATAGCTTGTTTGAAGAGTTTCAGTCAGGCTTCAGAGTGCATCATAGCACAGAAACAGCTCTGGTGAAAGTTACTAATGACCTTCTCATAGCGTCAGATAATGGACTGGTCTCTATACTTATTTTATTGGACCTTAGTGCAGCATTCGATACAATCGACCACAAACTTTTATTACGACTAGAACATTGTATTGGCATTAAAGGGACAGCACTGGACTGGTTTAAATACTACTCATCAGACAGGTTCCAGTTTTTGCATGTCAACAATGACTCTTCTGAGCATACTAGGGTTAATCATGGAGTTCCTCAGGGTTCTGTCTTAGGACCAATACTGTTCACATTATACATGTTTCCCTTAGGCAACATTATTAGGAAGCACTGTATTAATTTCCATTGTTATGCTGACAACACTCAATTGTATTTATCTATGAAGCCAAATGAAACTAATCAGCCAGCTAGACTGCAAGATTGTCTTAAGGACATAAAGACCTGGATGACCTATAATTTCTTACTACTAAATTCAGACCAGACTGAAGTCATTGTATTTGGCCCCAAACATCTTAGAAAACTGCTTTCAAAGCATATAGTTACTCTGGATGGCATTACATTGGCCTCCAGTACTACTGTGAGGAACCTCGGTGTTATCTTTGACCAGGACATGTCCTTTAACTCACACATAAAACAAATCTGTAGGACTTCCTTTTTCCACCTGAGAAATATTGTAAAAATCAGGAACATCCTGTCTCAGAGTGATGCAGAACAACTAGTCCATGCATTTGTTACTTCTAGGCTTGACTATTGTAATTCCTTATTATCAGGTTGTCCCAATAGCTCTCTGAAACATCTACAGCTGATCCAAAATGCTGCAGCCAGAGTACTGACGGGAGTTAGCAAGAGAGATCATATTTCTCCTATACTGGTTTCTCTTCATTGGCTTCCTGTTAAATCTAGAATAGAATTCAAAATCCTTCTTCTGACATATAAAGCTCTTAACAACCAATCTCCATCATATCTTAAAGACCTGATAGTACCATATTATCCTAGCAGAACTCTTCGCTCTCAGACTGCAGGCTTACTTCTTGTTCCTAGAATCTCTAAAAGTAGAATGTGAGGCATAGCCTTCAGTTATCAGCTCCTCTCTTGTGGAACCAGCTCCTAGTTTGGGTTCTGGAGGCGGACACCCTCTTTATTTTTAAGACCAGGCTTAAAACCTTCCTTTTTGACAAATCTTATAGTTAGGACTGACTGGGGGACCCTGAGGGGGTCAGCTGGAGTCTTCCTCTTGGACGTCCCTTAGTTCTGCCCCTAGTTATGCTGCTATAGGCCTAGGCTGCTGGAGGACCTCTCTGGATGCACTGAGCCCTTCTCTAACTACCTACGTATTTACTATATATACCATTATTGCATTACACTCACTCTGTCTCTTTCTGTGTCCTTTCTCCGAGTGTCCCTGATCCCAGAGCTGGATGCTTTAGATCTGTGGTGGTTCTCCCACCAACTGGCCTAATCTCCATCTGTGGGATGCTGCTGCTGCTGACCTTCCTCCAGCCCACTGCTTCCAGCTGCCCATTTCCATCAATCTACTCTGCATTCCCCTCACTATACTTGATTTGCTCATCTACATATTTTTGAATTTACCACCAGCTATATATGTAGTATATTTAATGCCAGAGCTGTACACCATAGCAGTAAACTATAATCAGTTTCCATGTTAGTTGTACTTTGCATGTATCATCTGTCTTATCATGCATGCATCAGACTGTGTGTTTTATGGTCTTTATGGTCTAAGCGTCTTGAGACAATCTGACTGTAATTGGCGCTATATAAATAAAACTGAATTGAACTGAATTCACTACTTAAAACACAGTTATTTGAGTTAGATTTATTGAAGATAAAGTGCATTTTTTGTCTTTACAATGTTTAATGAAGGACATTTACATGTGTAAAACAATTAAATGACCTAAAGTCTATCATGATAATATATATTACATAATATTATGATATACTTTGGTCATTTAATTGTAATTTTAATTATACATGGTTTGATCAATATTTGTAAGTTATGATAAAACTGTGTATATATTTTAACTTCTTCTATTATCTTTTTGAGTTTTCTGTTAAAATAATGAATTATTTTCCATCAAAAGTGTATTTTTTGTGATTTTACTAATTTTTTTTGCATTTCCGAAATACTGAAAAAATGTCTCTAATATGAAAAGGAAAATTTCTGTAAAACTATAAAAAATATTCTGAGATTAAATCCTGTTCCTTTACAGCAACACAGAATCAAAAATACTCCATTAGCGGAATGTGCCATCGTAATACCGCTGCTTTTACTTGATGCAGCTGTTAAAAGTGAAAACCTTTATCCAATTTATATAGAACCAGGCAGCTTTTAACAATGCATCGTATTTTATGAGCTGACATATTGTGTATTAAAAACCCTCAAATCTTCATAGCAGCTTTAGTAACTACAGTTAATGCACATGCATTGTTATATTAGTGTCCCTCACAAATGCTTTAGGGTAAAAGTATGCAGTGAATTATACTTTATATCATGCGCTTTGTTACTTTTTTACATCTGAAGGACGTCCCTTGTTAAAGCAAGACGGGTGCTGTGCAAATATTAAAGTTATTATCCTAATTAGAATATTGCAGGTTGATTACACAGTTATAATGAGATAAAATGCCATAAAGCCTGATAGTCTGTATAAACTCAGTGGGCTGCGCTCTATAATGGGACTGTAAATGTACACGGTCTAATGAATGTGCAGCTGCCCTGAGCGTGCGTGTGTGTGCGTGTGTGCGTGTGCGTGCGTGCGTGTGTGTGTGTCGGAGGGAATCCTCTGACTAACACACAAAGTTCGCTGGAGCCTTCCTCCTCTCCCCACTACTCCTCATCACCATCATCATCATCATCATCATCAAACACCCCCCCCCCCCCCCCCGCTCTGTTTTCCCAGATTTATTCACGTGCAGCTCGCGCCCGCCTCACTCAGACATTCTGTCGCCAGCGCCGTGACGTCACCTGGGCCGGGCGCCTCCCCCGCTCTGAACGTTTCCCTCCGCCTGTCCTCAAGATAATCTAGTCCCCACTTCGCCGCGGCAACCCTGAACTTGACTACTGAGCTGACAAAACGCACTATGCAGAAGTATGGCGTTAAAAATGATAATATAGTACAGTATTTGTTAAGATTTCTGTCGTTTCATTGCGCGTTAACATGCATTAAAGTCAGTATTAAGAGCATATCTCAGCAAATTATTATAAACGTAATATTCACCATAAATAAAACGTGCAGACTGATCTTTTCTGAGTTATATTGTGACCTTTTAGTCTGCACAAGTTGTGCACCTTTTTGAGAATGACAGCAGGAAATTCACCTCTTCACATCTGTTTTGATCAGATAAGACGTTACTAAAGTTCCCTCTGAGTCACAGCTTTTTTTTCTTTCTGAATCTTCCTGAAATGTGCCTCATAATATCTCTCATGCACATGAACAGACTGATTTAGCTCACTGCAGGAAGTGACACTCTGTTCTTCTGCAGCTTAAAGGTTATTTTCATGCATTTTCCTGCAATATTCATTAATGAGATGTTCTGAAAAACTGTTAGAAGTTTTGCAAAAATAATGCAGAGGCAAAGCCGGCATCAGGCCCTGAGGAGTGCTTGGAGATGGCATGTGGAAGCATGTTCCTGTGCTTATACAGCTCTCTGACACTTTTGTTCTCCTGACAGAACTGCGCTTATCATATCACAATCAAAGTAAGAGGGGGAACTGAGAGGAAGGCTTAACAAGGTGCAGTTCACAAGTTCACTGCAAATAAAGCAGCCTATCAGTTGCTGCAAAATGGCAATATTTGGAGATTAGAGAAGAAATTAAGCTTCTGCATTGTCTAGAAATGTCTAGAAATTAAAGGTGGTGTCCCTGAAATCCTAATTTAATGTGTTTTGTTGTTATATTTGAGGATACACTAGAGTGCTGGAGGGAAAAATGGTAATCAAAAATAGCTTAAGTCACTCTAAAGCATGTTTTTTACCTCCACAGGGATTGACGGCAAAAACAAAAATGTGAAGCATATGTCCAATAACCCCTCACTACCTCATTCCACCTCTTGTGCACTATGAGGTGACATAAGTGCAATATCGCCTACATATTCCTGGACAATTGTTTGTACATTACTAATTCCTTCTATTATTCATATTTATTTCTCATATGTTTGTATTTATCTGTTATCACTCTTGTAGAGTGTTTTTCTACTTCCTATTTTGATTAGTGTTTTTTTTTTTTTTTTTTTACTCCACTTCAAGAGAACCCTCCACAACAATTTCTAGGCTGTCTGTTTGTGCACAAATGGCAAATAAAAATCTTGAATTTTGTAAGTAAAAATTATGTAGTGTCTTTTTTCAGCTGGGATAAAAAGGTCATTTGTTGTTATTAAGTCACATAAAACAGAGCGGTTTGGTTTGTTAAGCATCATGATGTGAATGTACACTAAAATTGTGAACTTGAATTGTTTGGTTTGTGCAATCCTACTTCTATTCCATGCAGACAATGCTAGTCTTCACTCTTTGTCTCCTCAAATGCATCTAACAAGCACAACTGCAACAGGCAAGTTTCCAACCACAAACTACCACCTCTCTGTGTGCAAAAAAAATAGCGAGAAACCCTGCATTGTTGCACAGTTACATAATCCGTGCGCCCACAGTGACTGAAGATGTTTGTTGGATGTGTAAAAAGTAGGTCTCCTGGCTGCATCCCGCGGCGTGATACTGGCGCTGAGCGGAGGGTGAGGCGGCTCCGCGACTCCTTGACGCCAAGCCGAGCAGAGCCGAGTCCGGCAGAGAGGAGCCTCCGGCACACAGCGACTCAGAGCTGCAGGGAAGGGAGAAAAAGGTACTGTAAACGTTTGTTGTCTTTCCGACGCGGTAAATGAAAAGTTTCTCTGTCTGTATTTTTACTCCTTCAGCTGTGCACTTCTTGCTTTAGGAGGAAGTAGTCCCCTGAAGGTTATCAGTTCAGAAAGTGTGTCAGTTGGCAGCTTCAAACTTTTTTTTCCTCTTCCTTATGCTCACAGTATCAGACTGGAGCTGCACATTTAGACACGTTTAAATGTTTTTCTTTTGGACTGCTTTTGTAACTTTGTAATAATGTATTAGTATATTATAGCAAAAGTTACACTATGAGTATTACTATAAATTCTGGTTTTGGGCACTAAAAACATCTAAAATTTTTTAAATGTGCGTAAATCAAATCAAAGCATGCATCAGTTCAAGTACTGTGTACTGACTTGTTTTCAGCAGGAAATAAGGGCCATGTGCTGTTTGTAAGCACATAAATCAGAGCATTTTGGTTTGTTGAGCTACACAATGTGGATAAATTGGTAGTTTTCCTGCATTGTGCGCTTTATATTGCTTTATCAATGAACTGTTTCGGTTTGTAAAATGTCAAAAACTTTAGAAAAATAGCCTTTACAGCTCAGTGTGATTGTTTGCCCTATATGATAAACTAGGTAAAATCCAAAAACATTTAATTTATGATGACGACATAAAACAGAGAAAAGCAGGAAACCCTCACATATTAAGAAGAAAGACAATGAATATTTAGCTTTTTTTTTAAATTGACAAATGACTAAAACGAGGAAACAGTGATCAAAGCTGTTATTAACTTTCTAACAACCAGCTAATTGATTAGTCAACTAGTCCTTTCATCTTTATTCTATATGGTGACTTTGAGGCTTTTTGGTTTAATGGATTAACGAGTTGTCTTTTTGTAACGCATATTTGTAAACTGTTCATATTTTGATGTCTCTAATCCATTTATCAGTGTTTGATTAATGTGAAAGTATCCTTGCAGAATATCAAACCACTCTGGTTACAGATCCATACATGCCACACGTTTTTTTCTTTTCTTTTTCTCTGTGTTGTGTCCTCTGACTGATGCAGAACGACTGAGGCTGCTTCAGCTGGTGCAGTTGTGCGTTTCAAAAGGACGTGTGTTTAAGTTATGTTGGTGTTTTGGCGTGTCTGTGCCAGAGTGCATGTGAGGGAGACGGAGAGAGTGAGAGAAAGACCTACAGCAGCTAGGGCTAGGTCTCCTGACATTATTGAAGATGACATATCAGATTACCCAAAGGACAGGAATTTGTCCTTGTCCGGTGCTAGACTTCCAATTGTTTTATTGTTCTGTCGTCTTAATGCGGCTTTAAGTCTTGTTTTGAGAAATTAAACTCATGCCTATTCATCACATTGGAATGAGGGTACAATGCAATGCAGATGTGATGCTTTTATAAACATAATTCCTGTCTTTATGCATACTAAACATTGCATCAAGCAACATTTATGCTCATGTATACGTACTGTAAATCAAAGACTACAGTGTTATTTCTATTTATCTGAACTAGAACAACCAAGTTCTGCAATAATTTCATTCCCTAAGCCATCAGACTGCTATGTTGTTTTTTTTAACTTTTGCATTGTATAGAGTGTGATATTTAATACAAATATTTTAAAAATTATTTTTACTAGTCCGATGGGCAGCAAATGCACCGAAGTTTCATTCAAATGTGCACCAACTAGTGTATGTTATGAATGAAAATAAAGTGGTTATTCTGTCCTTTTCCCAGATTTTGCAGGCCAAACAGATCATTAGCTGAAAAAATAACCATCAGATTAGATGATAAAGAAAGCAAACCTCATCTGCAGCCCTGCTCCTGTGCATGGGGATACTATAGCTTGCAGCGTGTCGGCCCGAGGTGTCCACCCTAACACAAGTCAAAACCAACACCGAGTGCCAAGCATGTTTGAGATAGCTGCCTCAAAAACCCCATGTGTTTGCTGGTTGTGTCTGCAGCAGTCGTGCGTCCGAGACGTAAAGAATCGGATCCCAGTTCAGCCCTTCAGAGTCTGAACAATACCAATGGCTTTTTGGTGGTTTTCTGGTGTGACGGCTGGATTTCACTCACTGGTATTCCATGTTTAGTGGGTCTGAGTTGTGCATGTGCTGGTGTTTGTGAGGAAGAGTGACCCTGGTGAGTGAAAGGAGCCTCCCGGGTCAATGCCATGTCTAGTCAGTAAGGGCAGCACCTCACGTCTGACTGTGGTTATTTCAGGCTTCGCTGTTAGACTATTGTATTGACTGGAGTCACTGGGCAGCCATTGAACCTCAGTGATGTTGTGGAAGCAGCTGTGACAGTTTTTGATGAAGAGGACCAACCAGCATCAGCCAGTATTAAGTTATAGCAAATAGATGACTGTAGATGACTAACCATGACAGAGGAAGTGCAGTAAAAAAAATCCAAATATGTGTTGCTTTTCCAAACTGTAATGTTATTTTTCAACTGTCAAGTGGCCTACCAAGCACATTTGTCTTTGCACAAGTAACAAAATTCTAATATTTTTATCAAAAATACACTCTAGTCTGTAGTACTCAGCTGCCAAATACTAAAAGCTGGTGTTAAATGTCAGGTTTGATGATATATACTCTCGAATCAGACAGTTTTTTTTAATCATAAGTGACATTTAAAAAAAGGTTTTGAAAAGAAACATGTTTTCTAAGACTGCGGCAGGTTATTTTTGCTGTTAGTGAATCTGTCAATAATATGTTTGATCAATTATTCAGTCTGTAAATGAGAAAATGTAGTGTAATGTGCATTTCCAGAGGCCAAAAAGACATCTGTTTTTGTCCAACCAACAGTCCAAACTTGAAGGTTTTCAATCTGCAACACCGTAAGGAAACCCGCACATCGTAGCAGTGAGAACCAGCGATTGTTTGACCCCTTTGGCTTGATAAATGACTTAAAGGTTTTGTAAGATATCAGAATTATTTGCAGTTAATTCTAGGTAAGTCGACCAATTCTGTAATCAGCTGATCTTCATCTTTTTATTTCTCAGAGGAATGTTTTGGTGTCTGCGCAAGAAATCAGCATTATATCAAAGCAACCAACATTACGCATCCCTGTTTTCTTTTGCATTCATCGTAGCTGCATTGCTACAATTTGTATTAATCAAAAAGCACATATTGCATCCTTGTAGGGTCTCTGTTCGCTCAGTAACGACCCTTGACTGCTCTTCATCTTGAAGGGCTTGCTGAAGAGACCAGATATATGTGTTCTCAGTCTCTCTCTCTCCAAAACACTCAGTCTGTCTCAGATCTGTGCTTTGCCATCACTCTCTCTTCCTCCCTCTGCATCATTCCCCCTCTCTCTTTATCTATCACGCTCTCTCTTCCTGCACTCCTCTGTTTATAGCCAGTGACTCCATTGAGCGGGGGTTAATGGAGGCCCCATCCAGGACCCTGCTGATAAATAATGTAGCTTCTTTATAATGCTCTGTCCCCGGGGAGGGTCCAGAGAGCATCATTACTGCCTCCTCATCCTACACAGCCCAGGCCTAAATTGATTAACAGACACTGGAGCAGTGCAAAATGATCCATGGGGCTAGTGTAGTGGCTAACAGCTCGCACCAGGTGGGTGAAAGCCTCCGCCTGTCGGTGTCGCATGATCCCACTCTGTGCTCCCATTAGCCTCAGTGTCTGTCCGGCAGGCTAACTGATGGCCATAACAAGCTGCCGCTAACGCAATAGCCACTCGAAGGGAATGTTGGAGTGGTTTTTATGGAGCTGTTGTGTAAATGATGGTGTGTGTTTCAGTTTTTATAGGGACGAGTGCAGCAGTCAAGGCCACTGTAGGCATCCGTGCACCTCTTCACCGCCTGCATCAGACGTGGAGGATGAAACTCCAACTCTGGTGGCCACATGTAGATGTACGATCCATGGAATATTTGCTGATATATGCAGGAAAGGGAATTAATGCTAAAACAAACAGTCAGTCTCTATATAGAGAAATGTTAGCTCATCTGTTTTGTAAATGTCAAGCTGCAGCCTATTTTTCCAAAAACCACCAACATTACTGACACACACATAAAGTCACTGAATGTACATAGTTTCTTCCTAAAAACAGTAAAACAGCTCTAATGGATACAGAACAAGACAAATCTTAAGCATTGGAGGAAACTCACAAATCAGGAGCTGCACTTAAATTCAGCTTAATCATTGTGCCATTGTTGTTGAATGTTACTAAAAAAATACATAGTCACTAAAGAAACAGTCACTAAATACCCTATCAAAGACAACAACCATAGGAAAAAACAACAAACAAAAAGATTGTATTGAACATTATAAAAGTAACTGTACAAAAAAATCAGTGTAAAAATGCATCTTAAAAGAGCATTTCCTATTTCAGTGTTGCACAAATATCGACAAAACTGTCAAAACTCGTGTTTAAGGTCATCCCTCACATTGTGATTTCATTGACAACCCAGAGTCTTCCTTGTCTGATCCACGGAAAGCCTATTTAAGCATTTAACTCTATTATTTGCTCATTATCCAGTTTGCAGAAATCTTTTTGAGACTCCAGTTGCGAGTATAAAATGAGCTCTGTTTTGTGCTGCAGTTTGAAGATGACACCTTGTTTTCTGAAAAGTTAGAAGGAGAATTTTTTGGCAGTCACTTGGTAAATTACTTGTTAGATCAATTTATAATACTGAAAATAATTTGATTATGAGATGTACTTGCAGATGTACAGGTTTTTGCCACTCTCATTCCAGAAATAAAAGCTTATAAATTAGCATTTTCCCTTTCTCCTTATACTAAGATGAAAAGCCGGATAAAATGTAAGTTTACTCCATTATCAGGGTATTTAGTAACAACCAAGGCTCAGTTTTTTTCTCCAAGTGAAAAGTCCTAAATTCAAGATCTTTCAAAAAGTTCTTGCATGAGAACACCAGTCTGTTTAATACGCATTTTTTTGAGAATTGTTCAGAAAATTGTTGCACAGAAAGTCAGTTATGTCATGCATACATCTCAGTCTATACATAGATTTAGGAAGAGCGAGGCTCTTTGACGCCTTTATTACCTCGCAGAAAACTCCAAACTAGCATTGTCCAAAGCAGTAACACTGTACATTATCAGGCCCTTTAAATAAGTATGTGGTCGGGATAACAGTCACGTATTATTGACCGTCACTGTTGGAAATATCCAAGAGACATGGCCTCCAGCTGCAGCTGAATGACAGCAGAGGATTGTTCGGTCTGCTCCAGATGTTAGGCTGGAGAGCTTTCTGGAGTCATCCGTCTGAAAAGGATTAAAGTTTGTCTTTGTGCAGTGAGTCCTGAACTTGTGCTGTCACAGAGAGGCCATCAAAGCAGCTCTGTGGCTGGATGTGGATCAGAACGACTTTTTATATGTCTGGGTGGTTACCCGGACACAGTCATGATGTTGCTGTTTTCGTGTGCAGTATTGTTACGCTCCGCTCTCAGTTCAGATGTGCGTGATTTGTTTGGTATGCAGATGTACTGAGTCAGTTTTGCATCAGACAAGGTCACAGAGACTTCCAAGTCATTTTAAAATCAAGTCAACTGACAAATTTATATCATAACCACAGCAGCCAGCCAGCACCAATAAAAGATATGACTTTTTTTTATCTTTCTGGGACCAAGACAAATGTGTCATAGCTTCCAGGATCCAAACATGAAAAGCGTTAAATGTAGATATCAAAATTCTAGTCATGTCAACAGTCTTACTTAGTTGATGTATGATCAGACATTTACTTTTTTTTTTTTACATAAATTTTTTTCTGCTGCATGTACAAGGCAATGTATGTGTTTGTTTTTTGATTATTACATAACATGTTGTGTGTGAACCTTGTACCCTTTGTCTTTTTTTGTTCTATATTTTTTCATTTACTTATCTATTGCTAGACTGTAATAAAAGATGCTTTAAGATATCACCTTGAACACTGGGAAATTGTCAATAATATTCTATCTTCTGACATTTTATAAACCAAACAGTCATTTCATTATTTGAGGAAATAACAGGCTAGCTACTCAGATTAACTACTGCTGAAGTGGTAAAATTGTGTCAGTGCTCATCTCTATTGAAGGAATTGTTTGTATATGAAGTTTGAGGCAACATCACAGAAATCCAGCGACTTCAGTGACTGAACAACTGGGAATGGAGGCCACACCCAAGACTTTTCTGGCTCATAAACATTCGCAGTTGCGCTACAGTGGAAAGAGAGCTCATGGTGAGAGAGCAAGGAAATGCAGATAACAGTTGAGCGGATGGTCTTTTTCTCTGTTGCCCTGTACTTGTGGAAAAACCTGCAGCAAACAGAAGTGTTGTCAGTATTTTCATAATAGTTCCCTTAAGAGAGTTTAGAGGGATCTTGAGCCAAAAAAAAAAAAAATCAGTGTTGATATATACAGTATTTTCCTTTGATCTCCCACACATTGTAGTCCACCCAGTTGTCCCTTCCCTCCTATGTTTGTAGTTCAGTATCACTTTATAGATGTGCCAATGTTATTCAAACGGTTAAGCTAATTATAGTTGCAATTTGCAGCTTTCCAGTCAGTGTGGTTGGCAGTAGTAAGCATCCAGGCGCTCTACAACACACACACAAACACAAACACACGTTGTAAACAGCACCTGTTCACATCAAACTTCCCTGCCTGTTCGCCGGTATGATGCATCCTACACATGCAGTAGCTGACAAAGATAGAAATCGCTATTCATCCCATAATCTGAAGGGCCAGGAATAACTACAGACCAGTCTTAATAATGTATTTGTTCCTGCTTGCAGGAAATCCAATATACTGTGGGCTTTACTGTCAGAGAGTGATGCATCCTCACCCATGACTCAGTATGGATAAACGCTGGAGGATTTCTGACACACTGTTTATTTGATTCTGGGATTGCATCTGAACATTTATCCACAGCCAAACCTCAACCCTAACTGTGTTTTATCTCCCTAATTGCATTCAGGCGAAACTTGAAAAGAAGGTGGAACAGGGAGTGCTCAGTGCACTCTTGTTTTCCCTTTTAAAAGCTAGAATGTGTGTACCTTCTGGCTTCTGAATTGCTCCTGTGGGACCCCAGTGAATGGGCACATTTATCCTGGGGTCCACAGGAACTTCCTTTTTATTGTCCTGCTCGTTGCCAGATTCTTTCCCAAAACCAGTGTTTGTTGGTTGGTGGTGCTGGAGCTTTATAGAACATTTGCCTCAGTAGGTTGCTCATTGAAAGTTTCCTTCCTCTGAAATCTGAAAGATGGCCTTTTCAAATTGTACACATGCAGAATTATCCAACAGTTTTTTGATCTACAAAAAGTGATAGAGTGGTTGGTTATCTGCATAAAACCTTGCAGATTAAATACAGTATTGTTTTATATTTATGATGCGCTACATCTGCAGAAAATTAAGCTGGGAAGCAATTAAATATAGATAAAACTACAATGTTTTTAGTCAAGACTATGCAACACCAGAAAAAAAAAACAAGGTGGCTGATCACACTGATGCAAAATATAGCTATAAGCTATGATGTTGCATTTCCACAATTAAACACATGGAATTTGGTGTTGATTAATTGATGAGTCGACCAGCAGAAAATTCATCAACAGCAATACTGATATTGGATTAATGAAGTTATCAAAGGTTGAACTTAAAAGCATTTACTTTGAAATCCATTTAGGCATGTTTATGATTGATGGCTAATTGAGTAATTGCTTTTATTTCTTTGCTCATTAATATTTTTACCAGTTAAAAACATATTGACCGATAATGCAGAAAAGACAAAGGACATTCATGTATAAAATTTGTTGTAGATGAGCTATAGTATCTGGTTGCACCAGCAGGAGCCTCGTATTGTTAAACTCTGGTTCTGTATTGGCGACCAAAAAGCATTCACCGTGTGAGAGCCTTCTGTGATCCTTAATGCCTAATGACTGTGCGATACAGCATCACAGTGGAACAGTGGATCATAAACTAAGACACCGGAGCGACTCGTGTCACGTCATATAAGCCGTCAAAACAGTTATGTCACATGACAGCATTCATAACAGTCGTATCAGGGCATGGAATGCTGTCTGTTTGTGTTACAGAATAATCAATCGGATAAAAGCTTTCTTAAAAATTTCCATTCATGATTGTATTACATGTTGCAGATGTTCATTTGTCCCATATAATATTGTGGATCTGCTGGTTTAGTGGAAGAGCACCAAAAAATGTCTAAATTTGAAGTTTGCACTCATTTAACAATGGATGATTTAACTGACAAAAACTGTGTAGATTCACTGTTTTCTACTGCTTCTTATTTTATAAGCTGAATTATTTGAACTTAACATACATTTCTTCTTGAGTATTAGACAATAAATAATAAATATAGTCATTCATTGTATTCGTTGCAGTGTAGCCGTTTGATAGACAGTCCAGTACATGTGATGAACGGCAAATTCCTCTACAGTCTTTGTCCGACGGTTGTGTGGGCTGCACATAGCATGTGGAGTCCTTTGCCGTAAACGAGATTAGTGATCGGTGGTAATGTGACGAGCCATACGACAGGAATGTCTGCTCAGAGCTGATGTTCACAGCAGGGTGTCCTGTGTGACTCTCTTGAAAGTTTCCCATAAGCCGTGACTGACTTGTCCATACCAGCTGTAACGGTGACATCAGCGTTCACTTTGTCAGGGCTTGTGTCAGACGTCAGTGCTGCTGCTGTAGTAAAAGGAGGAGAAGTGAACGTTCATGTTTCATAGCTGCTGCATCTGTGTGAGAGAAAGGAGACGTTAGATAGGACTGATCTGCAAAAATTTGTATGAAATATTTCAACTTACATGCCGATTCTTGTTCTTTCTTCCAGTGACTGTCAAGAGGACCTGGTCTTTCATCAAGGAAGCTGAGGATTATCTGAAACTATCTGAAACTTCTGAGACTGGACAGTGTCTCACCACTGCTCAGGCTTCCTTCAGGAGAGGGGAGGAGGGCGGCTTGTCCAACATGAATGTCACCTCGCTCTTCTCCTTCACCAGCCCGGCGGTCAAACGGCTGCTGGGTTGGAAGCAGGGAGATGAGGAAGAGAAATGGGCGGAGAAGGCCGTGGACGCTCTGGTGAAGAAACTGAAAAAGAAGAAGGGAGCCATGGAGGAGCTGGAGCGAGCTCTCAGCTGCCCCGGTCAGCCCAGTAACTGTGTGACAATCCCTCGCTCACTGGACGGAAGGCTGCAGGTGTCGCACAGGAAAGGTCTGCCGCATGTCATCTACTGTCGGGTGTGGCGCTGGCCTGACCTGCAGTCCCACCACGAGCTGAAAGCGCTGGAATGCTGCGAGTACCCATTCGGATCCAAGCAGAAGGATGTGTGCATCAACCCATACCACTACAAACGAGTGGACAGTCCAGGTGCGTGAAGCGAATGGGTGTGCCTGTATCCGTGGATCTTAGAAAGAGTACCAGCTATGAGGTGACTGATTAATACAGCGTCAATGTTTTCATAAGATATCTTCATAAATACCTGGCTTCATGTTCCCTTGTATAAAATGCAGTGAGTTTGGTTCTGGGAGTTGTACAGATTTTAAAAAGGGAACAAAGAAACAGCATAGAAAGATGCCCTGAGTGAAGTTAAGGTACTGGATTGGTGCTTCCTTAGAAACTTATAAACCAGATACTGAAACTGTGTAAAATGAAATCTGTGTAGATTGTCAGTCATACAGGTCATGCTATCCTATCAGTTTCAGTAAAAAGCAGCGGAATTTGTCTTTTAGATTCATGAAGGCGTTTCATTTCTCACTTCGTCAGTCAATCAGAACTAAAGAAGCTTCTTGAATGAGAGGTCAAACATCTTTACAAACCTAAAAGAGGCTCCTAGCATGGCTAAAAAAAAAACACATTAAAACAAAATTTAAAGGACATCTTGATCTAGTGGTTAGGACAAATACTGTGATTCCTTGGTTTATTTTATATGGCGTTTTTCCTATTAAACAGAAAACTATTACAAAAGAACACTGTTTAAAACTTTTTATTTTGTATTAAAGCCATTTTCTGCTCAACTAGCATACATAGAATATTATTCCCATCCTTCCTGTCTTTTCCCCAACTGTAAGGACTTCTACAGATGTTCACCTATTTTACTTTTGTCTTGCATTTGTTGTCTTCCTCTTATCTGTTAAAAATGACGATCAAAAACTTCCACACTGCTTCGTTCACGTGACTGATAGTAGAAATTTTACTCCATCTGAAGAGGACGATAAATTAATTTTGAAGTTGCAAATACAACTTATATGTAATGGATGAAACAAATTCAAACAGTGTATTGTAAAACAGCAACAACAAAAAACAAACTCAAAGTAAAACCAGGACCCAATTTTTAGTATTTCCTCCACAGGTCGTTCCAGACTTTTGGGAGACACTGTAGTAATAAGACAGATCAAACACCACTTATCCTCTTACTAAACAGAAAATGAGGGTCAGCTGACGAGATGAAAACAGCTGTGTGCAGTGCTAAGTGTGTAAAGGGCCGAGTGTGTGTGTGGAGCAGGAAATTCCATCGGGGGGAGAATGAGGGTTTGTTTTGGGCATGCTCTGTACTCCTGGCCTTTCTGTTTTTTTGTGCACACAAACACACACACACACACACACACACACACACACACACACACACACACACACACACACACACACATACGGGTCTATATGGTTTAGCCAGACAGTTTCGCCAAACCCGTCCGGTGGTGGTTTAGGCTGGCTACCCTTTCCCAAGGTTCCAGAGCAATAGGAGTTGGATTAAAATGCTGCAAAAAATCTGAAAAAAATTTAGCTCACTTTAGGTTTCAGGTACGAGCTACAAAACTCCATACACACCTACCTAAAATTATGGTGGTTTGTGAAGACATTTCTCTTCTTGACAAATGTGTGACTTATAAGGACCAAAAAAACCACTATGGGAACTTTAAAGGGACAATGATGTCAGCATCTCATTAGCATAAATATACACCCACCTTATACACCAGACCTGACTGCACACAACATTAATGGAACAGTTGGTTTAATATCCAAAAAAAGTAAATTTGCACTTTAACAGCTGTCTACACAACTTAAAACACACAACAGTTAAAATACAAAAATGTATGAAAAAGTGTGTGGACACAAATAAAACAAGTGCATTAAATTGGAGCTGTTATGAAATATATTAAGGTAACAGCATCATTACAACACAAGACAATAACTGCAAATGAACCTAAAGCTTTTGCTTCTGTGCCTGTCTCTTTGCAGCTGTTCCTCGGTTTCTCACAAAGTCCCTGATATTTTGCACTGTTCTCTGGGCTAACACAGGGTCTTCTACCAGCTTGCAGTGACTGCATTCATTTTTGGTGGCCAATTTTCCTTTAGATATGTGATCTCTGAAATGTCGCATTACTGCAGCAACCTCAGCCTTAGACCACATTCTCTTTGATACTCTTCTGGAATCCCGTTCTTGACCAGCATCTTTTCCTGGAAGACATAAAAAGTAGAAAAACACTGTCACACAAAGAAACCAAATGTGTTGGCCCGTTTGAGCCATTACAACCTGAATGCACCTAATTCCATAAATTACTGTTTATTTGTTCCTTTGATGGAAACTTTGAACAAATGCTGAACCCGGGCATCATAGATTGGTTCTGGGGATGTGAAACACCACCTCTCTGGTAGGGAAAGAAATTTAGCTGGTGTGTGAGGTGGAGCAGTACCAGCTAGAAATATCTGGACTCACTTCCACACAATGCAAAGGTTCTATAACTGAACTCCTGGAGAGGAGCTGTAGTATCTCCTTTTCTGGAGTTGCCCAGAGTGAGAAGTGTTGGGCAGGTGTATGGATGTTCACAGCACTACTGTGCTGAAGTTCTTCCAGAAGGTAAATCACAAGGTTGACATCTGTGCAAAAGCCTTCAGTGCAGAAGAGGATGTTAAGAGCTGTGGTCAGAGAGTTTTAGGTCGTTGTCACTGGAGCAACCTAGGAATTTGTTGGTGGACACTGGTGGAGGAGGA
This sequence comes from Amphiprion ocellaris, assembly GCF_022539595.1. NCBI lineage: Eukaryota > Metazoa > Chordata > Actinopteri > Pomacentridae > Amphiprion > Amphiprion ocellaris. The sequence goes on from NC_072769.1 coordinate 282,332, forward strand.
GGAGGCCATCAGGCTGAAGAAGAAGGTAAGTGGCCTAGGCTCCTATTTTCAAAAAGGCAGACTGAATAATAATGTTCAGTTATCAGGGGTATCACATTGCTCTAGGGTGCTGGAAGGAAGACTATGACTGCTGAAATTCCAACCTATACTAGGGAAAATTAAAGTTGAAAAGTATCAAAACCCTGGAAAATGACACACCACAATATCAATACCTTGCATAATAATATTTTGTTCTTCCTTGCTCCAGATTCAAGACAAAAAGAGACTATATTTTCAAAGTTTTAGCTCCAAAACTCTCTCAAAATGGACTTCATATCTGTGGACACTGGACATTCTAAAAAGCAGTTAATTACCCACTGTTTTAGTTTTGTCATTTCCTTGCCTCATGGCAACATCTGGTAATGTCTGTTGCTCAGTCTCTTACTAGCTCTATATTTTTTTATCCATTGCGTCATACTTAACATGTTGCTTAAATACTTGCCATACCTTCAGGGGATAGGGTGGTCTCATCCACCGTGGATGACACCGATGATGCCAGTCCTGTTAAGCATAATATGACAGAAGTTGAAAAAAGTACTTTTTTTTTTTTAAATCAAGAGACATGCATTCGTGAACTAAAGTTTTCAAGCACTTGTAAAGTCCATGCATATCATGTCAGTCTTGAGTTTCCAGTGACTCCTACAACTCTAAATTTTCTCAAATAAAATGATTGAAACCCATGTATCTTGGTGACAAAAAGCAACTGTGCTTTCTGGTTCTTACATATTAAAGGTCTTCTCGAAATATGACAAAATCTGCTGGGTCAAAAATATACATACAGCAACTTGACCTATCAGTTTTGATGATGTAAAAAGCTGTGTTAATCAAAAATGTTTTTAGTTGCATGCCCTCTGAAATTCTTGTGAGTGATTACGATTGCCATGAGATGAGACGTAGCTATGCAAGGAAAAACTCTTCCTCGAGAAGCTGAATCTTAAGGCTTGACTGAAATTTGCTGCTGATCACATGGAGAAACAAAAGGCCTTCGGGAAGAAAGTTCTGTTGTCAGATGAAAGAAAAATTGTGCTGTTTGGCTACAATGACCCTAAATATATTATGTGGAAAAAAGGTGAAGCCTAAGAACACCAAACTTATCGTCAACCATGATGATGATTGTATTCTGCCCTAGGGCTGTTTTGCTGCCAGTGGAACTGGTGCTTGACAGTAAATGGAATTATGTAAAAGGGTGAACTCCACATTCTCCAGGAAAACCTAAAATCATTAGCCAAAATGTTGATCTTGACTCAGTTGGATATTTCAACAAGACAATGATCCCAAACACATGTCAAAAGTAGTAAAGAAATGGTTCAATCAGGGTGAAATTAGGATTTTAGAACTGTCTTCCCAAAGTCCTGACTTAAATCAAATCAATTAATTTGAAAAAAAATAATAGAAAATATTTTGTTTAACAGTACCAATTCTGTCATGAGGAGTAGTCAAAGATACAACCAGAAGTTTGTAGACAGCTACCAAAAATCTCCTAGTTGAGATGAAAATGTCCAAGAGACTTTAAATGAAATATTGGCATTGCTGTATGTATATTTATGACCCAGCAGATACTGTCTGAATTCCAAAAGATCTACAATAAATCTATGAAAGAACAAAGTGCATGATTGTTTTTTGTGATGACACGTTTCAATGATTTCATCATAGAATATTTAGAGGGATAGGAGTTACTGGAAACTCAAGACGTCATTGATATACATGGTCTTTAGTGCATGTACAGTTATGCTCACAACTGTAACTATGTGGTGAGGTACCTTACCAAAACCTTCAGTGCCATGAGCCTCCTCTGCTAATGCAGAGACTGATGCAGCGTCCACAGGCTCACTATTTCCACACTCTGATGTGAATGCTGTGCCGTTGTCATCTGACTCGCTCTCACTATCCTGGGCCCCAGCATCACTTAACGCAATTTCATCTGAGAATAGGTATTAGTAGAGTTCATATGAGTAACTCAGTATTAAATACAGAAATTCATTTGGAAAGTATATTTTAGGCATTGACTTGTATCATAATTTAATTCTGCAATTTCTTTAGTTTGCCATAAACTCAAGAAGCCTACTGGATGGGAAGATTACTGGAAGCCTGTCAGTGTCATTATATTGTGCACAATGGATTACTTGTGCACAAAAAGCAAAAATCCTGGTTTTAGAGGCTCACTCGTTTGAAATTGTTCATAAATATGGACTTGGTACATTATAATTTTGAAAAATGATCACACAACACGGTGATACGAAACTGTTGCAAAACCATGCCATCGGAAAGTCTATCACCTGGCCTACTGTGGTCTTCAAATTGAATGTTTTTGAGCAGTACCCCTCTCCTTATACTGTACATAAAATGTAATCTGTGCTGAGAACATTTATCAAAGTCCCAATGCTTGACTTAGCATACAGAAAAAGAAACAAAACCCTCAAATAATATTAGATTAATATCTACAAATGCTAATTTCTGTACAAACCTTCAAGTTCAATCTCATCCAGGGATTTCCCTTGCAGACCAGAAAGACGTCCTTTTTCCATTGACAGAAGCAGTTTGGAAACCTTGGCCAGCTGTGTGGTGGGAACTGGTAATCTGTAGAAATCTCTGTGAACACGGATGTCATGACCCAGAAAGTCTGCAACTTGATCAAGTTCGTTGTTTTTTAGATTGAGGACTTGTGAAAGTGTGGCAACATGTTTCCTGAGTTGTGTGGACCTGAGGTGCTCAGGGTGCTTTGCTCCACACTGGTTTGCATGAATACGCAAACAGTCCTGTCCTCTGTAGTAGGTCATTGACTTGGGTCTTGCAAACAGGAAGACATTTGTGGCACTAACGCCACATTCGGTTCTTTTACTGGTCAGTAGCGAAAGAGCATCCACCACACTTGGTGTGAGCAGAACTGCAACCTTTCTGCCTCTTTTCCCCATGATTTCAATTCTTCTGAAATAGTTGCAGAGCTTTTGTTCAATCTTTGACAACCCCATGGCAACATCTTCATGAAGCTTTGTGGTGTCTCCCTCCTGAAAACTTTTGAGGCGCATTTTTGAAACCTCTCCAGCTCGTCTACGATTGAACACAATAATTTGTGCCAGAGTAACTTTTGCAAGCTGAGCATAATTCTGGGTGGTGGTCTCCTCATTCAAGTCGCAGACAGCTCTTTCTGCAGTTTTCTCCAGGTACTTGTGAAGAATCTGAACATCTTGAGTGAAGGGTAATGTAGATGGTTTGTTATACTTTGCATCGCTCAGTGTACTCAGGGCCCTGTGAGACACTAACTCTGACCATTTGGAGGTGTGCAGTTTCTTGAATGTTTCAGTGGACTTGATCAATTCTTCATCTTCAGCCATGAGGGCCCGGCAGTGGATGATGTCACAAATTTTGCGTAGTGTGTGTCCCAATTTCAGCGCAAGGCTTGGTGTTTGGAAACAGAGATTTTCTTCATCAAAACCTGAAACTTTCTTCACTGCTTGCACAACTCTCTGGAAGTTAGCAGGTTTGACAGCCTCCTCCAGGTTATGTATAGAAAATTCTGTCCGCAGACATAACATCAGACGCCCCACTTCACGGAGCTTCTGTCGCATGTATTCATACTTTGTGGGGTCTTGTCCATGTCTGTTGTAGAGTGACTGGGCAAACTGAATAATAGAGAGGTCATTTCGCACAACTGAGGCTACCTCATCCTGTTTCATGACACTAAGGAGCTTCCACACTCCACTTGAGATCTGTTGACAGGATGCAGACTCTTGAGCTGCAGCTAAACCCAGTACTCTGGTTCTACCAGGTTCTTTATCCAAGTCTTCACTTTCTGGCTTGCAGGAGCATCTGCGGACATGTCTCCACAGTTCCTTACGAATAAACAATCCTTGGCAATACATACAGTGAATGAACTTTCCTGTCACATCTGAAACTTTTGGTTTTCTTTTCACTTTCAGTGGCCCTGTCCCATCTTGTAAAACTGCAGTGTTATGTTGGAAATTTCCCTTATTTCTCATTTTTTCCAATAATATTTTACGCTCTTTGGAGTGCTCAGGGAGGGAAAATGCATGAACTATTTCAGCATGTGTTGTATGCGTTTTCAAGTGGCGTGAAATTTTGCTTTGTGGTTTACCACAGACATAACAATAATTTTTAGAGCTCATAGTCAGAAGCGCTGATTCTGGTCTCTGAAGCTCTTCTTCACCCTCTGGTTTATCCTTTGATGACTGTTTGACACCATTTGCTGAATCGGACGTTTCAACAGCACTGGAACTCATATGATCCTCAAGAGGTGGCCAACATTTTGATGTACTAGGTACAACTGGGATGCTTGTGTCTCCCACATTTGATGTTGTAGCACTGAATATTGCTGGCTGTTGGGCTTTCAACTGATGAGACATAAAGGGCATCCTTGCATCTAAATCTTCATCTTCTTCATCTGTTGTGTCTGGTATGTAATCCTCATCAGAAAAGTGTTCATCATCATCTGATTGTGGCTCCTGTTCTAAACGTAGTCTCTTGATATACTGATCTGATGATAATTGATCCCCAGAACATTCAGCAGACTGTTGCTCCTGAAATGATGAGAAAGGTATTTATTATATGCACTGATGGAGACTGTAGACAGTGTAAAGGTTCAAGAAACATTAAGGGGACACTCACTTGTGAAAGGTTTGGCTCATTTGGAATTTGACGGATACAGGATTTATGCCAGACCTGTGAACAAACTGTAATGGATTTTGAATATGAATTTAATTTCAACATTATGGATCACTGTGTTAAGTTGTTCTCCTATCAGAACACAGCAGCAATCTAGGATAAATAAAACAGCGGCAACTTGAAAAGAGCATGACAATTGGTGCCACTCAGTGCTCCTGCCAAGACTACCATGATATACACGACCTTGTGTATGTAAACTTTTGTTTAGGACTGTACATTAAATCTCAAGATATGCATTTACTTAGTGCCTGTCCATCAGTTCATTAAATATCTCACCTTTGCATTTATAGCCAAGCCATTTGAAGGAGGATACAGGTCCCAGACACTGCAAGCACTTGTCTAAGGAGGATACTGTTGTGCACACCAGGTGATGTTGTACACACTGTTGGCAACAGATCAGTGTAACATTTGCTTGTCAGTTTAAGGAACAAAATATTTCATATTCACTTGCTGATGTATACCAAGTCTGATAAGAGAATAAAATGCTTTTAGTCCAATGCCAACATTATGGACAGTTTACCGTTTCAATGTTGACACCTGGAGCCAACTGACTTGCGGTGACTTGATTTGTAATGCTGACCTGCAAGAACAAGGATACATACATACATCTTGTCTTTTTCCAAAGGAAGGGCTGGTAGTTATTGTTATATAACACTAAAACGACTAAAACCTAAAGGTGCATCAGCAAATTCAAAATGTTAACTGTTTATAAAATACAAATAAGAAATTAAACAATGAAAAATCATCAGTATCATTCACTGTTATCTAACACAGTCAGATGTTATACTATTTACACTCTGGAACTTATGTTATTAGACTATCCAGGCCTAACAATGTCCAAATAAATACTGTCAAACTCATATGACCTTTTCTTGCAATACATTTGCGAGTGGTGACAGGGCCCACATCCATGAAAAAGGTCTGCAAACACTTAACATGTCCATTGAACTAAAATACAGACCCAGTATAAGGTGTATAGACATTTGTAAGTGCTAAAGTGATTCCATTACCATCTCCCCATCAGAAGAAGGAACCTTTAAACAATACAGTCCTCCAAAGTCATATTTAGGTGGTTCATAGCTTAATATACACACACTCAGATGTCTATCGTCGATTAAGATATACCTGTTCAACATTTTCATTTGTTGATAGGGAATTTGTGATCTCTGGACTTTCCTGGGGCATTTCCTCATAGAGATCCTGCAAAAAACAACAAAACAAAACAAGACAATATTATAATTCATTTCAAGAAAGGATGTTCTCTCTCACACACACACACACACACACACACACACACACACTCAAATGTTATAAAGACTTACAATTTGTAATGCTTCTGGTCGGTTCATCCTTACTTACCATTGTCCATGTAAGCCACACTACATGAATGTGAATACGCACTCACACTGCATCAATGACCATGTTGGTGGACTTAACTGTGTGCCACAAATTCTGACATTGATTAGCACACTGGATTTAACCTACCTTTCCAACCACAGTGAGTACATCAAGTACTGGACTTGTCTGGTTCAGGTCACTCACAGTCCTCTCAATCTGGCTTTTCTCATTCGTCATCTGCAGCAGATCATGCATGGAAGAGAGATACAGTAAAATACAGAGAATCTAACAGTCAGGAGGATATCTGAATTTTGGACAATGAAACAACCTACAGTTAATACAAAGTAATGGTGGCAAAACATTTTATGAACCTCTCTCGATAGTTTCATTATGATGTAAAGTGCAAGATGAAAATCTTTCTTCCATTAAGTTATACCTGTTCAACAACTTCCTTTGTTGATGGGGAATTTGTGGTCTCTGGACTCTTCTGAGGCATTTCCTCATCAAGATCCTGCAAAAAGAAGATGACAGTATTATAATTCATTTCAAGAAAGGAAGTTCTCTGTAAGATTAAGTGAAGGTCATCATGGCTATGATTCTGAATGTTTGGTAGGAAGGAAAATACACTATAGAAGTGACCGATTGGATCTTAAAAAGGTGGCCAGAAGATTTTTGCAGGGAGATGCTGTGCCTTTGTAGCTGATGAATTTGCACTGATTCATTCTAAATAGGATCTTTTCTTGCAACATAATTATGACTGGTGTCTGGGTCCACATCCTGACATGTGTCGAACAACACTGACCATAAGAATTAAGCTAACATATAGATAAAATTCAGGTTGTCCAGGTATTCATACAGACCAAAGTGATTCCATTACCATCCCCCCACCAGAGGAAGGAACCTTTAAACACTAAAGTCCTCCCAAGTCATATTTGGGTGGATTATGGCTTAATACACACACACACACACTCAGATGTTATACTGACCCACACTTTGAAAAGCATCTTGTGAGATTGTCCTCAGATACCATTGTCCATGTAAGCCACACTACATGAATATGAATGTGCTCTCACACTGCACCAATGACCATATTGTTAGACTTAACTGTGTGCCACAAATTCTGACATTGATTAGCACGCTGGATATAACCTACCTTTCCAACCACGGTGAGTACATCAAGCATTGGACTTGTCTGGTTCAGGTCACTTACAGTCCTCTCAATCTGGCTTTTGTGACTTGTCATCTGCAGCAGATCATGCATGGAAGAGAGATACGGTAAAATACAGAGAATCCAACAGTCAGGAGGATATCTGAAGTTTGGACAATGAAACATCCTGTTGTTAATACAAAGTAATGGTGGCAAAACATTGTTATGAACCTCTCTGAATAGTTTCATTACGATGTAAAGTGCAAGATGGAAATCTTTCTTCCATTAAGATATACCTGTTCAACAACTTCCTTTGTTGATGGGGAATTTGTGGTCTCTGGACTCTTCTGAGGCATTTCCTCATCGAGATCCTGCAAAGAAACAAACAAAATATGACAATATTATAATTCATTTCAAGAAAGGATGTTCTCTGTGTAAGATTAAGTGAACGTCATCATGGTTGAGATTTAAATGTTTGGTAGGGAATAAAGTACACTATAAAAGTGACTGGTCAATTGACTATAGTCTGCACACCACTACAATTATAATTTTCTAAGTTAATTCTAACTGATGAATTTGATATTTGATTCTTTATTTACATTTGAAAATCCTGGGTCTAGGTCTACATCCTGCCATGTGTCCAACAACACTGACCATAAGTATTAAACTAACATACAGATCAAATGCAGGTTGTTCAGTTGTTAATACAAACCAAAGTGATTCCATTACCATCCCCCCACCAGAGGAAGGAACCTTTAAACGCTACAGTCCCCCCAAGTCATATTTGGGTGGTTCACAGTTTAATACACACACACTCAGATGTTGTACTGATCTACACTTTGAATAACATCTTGTGAGATTGTCCTTACAAACCATTGTCCGCATAATCCACACTACATGAATGTGAATGAACCCACACACTCCAAAAATGACCACATTAGAAAACATAATATTGTGCCTCAAGTAATGACATTAATTGGAAAAATAAATGTAATTTACCTTTTCAACTCTGGTGACTAGGTCAATCACTGGCCTTGCCTGGCTCAAGTTGCTCATAGCCATTTCAATCTGGCTATTGTCACTTGTCATCTGTAGTAGATAATGTATAAAAGAGAGGTACAATACCAAGAAAATGTTATTATGAATCTCTCTGGACAGTTTGTAAGATGCAAAGTACAAGATGAAAATCTATCTTCCATTAAGATATGGATATACCTGTTCAACAGTTTCATTTGTTGATGTGGAACTTGTGGTCTTGGGAGTTTCCTGAATTATTTTCTCATCGAGAGCCTGCAAAAGTTAAAAATAGTTTGACAAAATGATGTTCTCTGTGTGACATTAAGTGAAGGTGATTCTGAATGTTTGGTGGGACGGACAATGTACTATACATGTGTTTTTAGTCAACTGACTGGTTAGCTGACTACAATCTGCAGACGACTAGAACTATAATTAACTTGGTTAATTCTAACTGATGAATTTGATACTTTTTTAAAAAATCTCTGACAGTCCATGTCCTAGAATGGTCCCATGCTATCTGAAAGAGGTGGCCAGAAGATTTTTGCAGGGAGATGCTGTGCCTTTGTAGCTGATGAATTTGCACTGATTCATTCTAAATAGGATCTTTTCTTGCAACATAATTATGACTGGTGTCTGGGTCCACATCCTGACATGTGTCGAACAACACTGACCATAAGAATTAAGCTAACATATAGATAAAATTCAGGTTGTCCAGGTATTCATACAGACCAAAGTGATTCCATTACCATCCCCCCACCAGAGGAAGGAACCTTTAAACACTACAGTCCTCCCAAGTCATATTTGGGTGGATTATGGCTTAATACACACACACACGCTTAGATGTTATACTTACCCACACTTTGAAAAGCATCTTGTGAGAGTGTCCTCACATACCATTGTCCATGTAAGCCACACTACATGAATATGAATGTGCTCTCACACTGCAGCAGTGACCATGCTGTTAGACTTAACTTTGTGCCACAAATTCTGACATTGATTAGCACACTGGATTTAGCCTACCTTTCCAACCACAGTGAGTACATCAAGTACTGGACTTGTCTGGTTCAGGTCACTCACAGTTCTCTCAATCTGGCTTTTCTCATTCGTCATCTGCAGCAGATCATGCATGGAAGAGAGATACAGTAAATACAGAGAATCTAAAAGTCAGGAGGATATCTGAATTTTGGACAATGAAACATCCTACAGTTAATACAAAGTAATGGTGGCATAACATTGTTATGAACCTCTCTCGATAGTTTCATTATGATGTAAAGTGCAAGATGAAAATCTTTCTTCCATTAAGATATACCTGTTCAACAACTTCCTTTGTTGATGGGGAATTTGTGGTCTCTGGACTCTTCTGAGGCATTTCCTCATCGAGATCCTGCAAAAAGAAGATGACAGTATTATAATTCATTTCAAGAAAGGATGTTCTCTGTAAGATTAAGTGAAGGTCATCATGGCTATGATTCTGAATGTTTGGTAGGAAGGAAAATACACTATAGAAGTGACCGACTGGTCAATTGACTATCGTCTGCAGACCACTAGAACTACAATTTTCTCAGTTAATTGTAATTGATGAATTTGGTATTTGATTCTTTCTTTATATCTTAAAATCCTGGGTCTGGGTCCACATCCTGACATGTTGAACAACACTGACCATAAGAATTAAGCTAACATATAGATCAAATTCAGGCTGTCCAGGTATTCATACAGACCAAAGGGATTCCATTACCATCCCCCCACCAGAGGAAGGATAATTTAAACACTACAGTCCTCCCAAGTCATATTTGGGTGGATTATGGCTTAATACACACATAGATGTTATACTGACCCACACTTTGAAAAACATCTTGTGAGATTGTCCTCACATGCCTTTGTCTATGTAAGCCACACTACATGAATATGAATATGCACTCACTGCACCAATGACCATATTGTTAGACTTAACTGTGTGCCACAAATTCTGACATTGATTAGCACACTGGATTTAACCTACCTTTCCAACCACAGTGAGTACATCAAGCATTGGACTTGTCTGGTTCAGGTCACTTACAGTCCACTCAATCTGGCTTTTGTGACTTGTCATCTGCAGCAGATCATGCATGGAAGAGAGATACGGTAAAAATACATAGAATCTAACAGTCAGGAGGATATCTGAAGTTTGGACAATGAAACATGCTACTGTTAATACAAAATAATGGTGGCAAAACATTGTTATGAACCTCTCTGGATAGTTTCATTACGATGTAAAGTGTGGGATGAAAATCTTTCTTCCATTAAGATATACCTGTTCAACAACTTCCTTTGTTGATGGGGAATTTGTGGTGTCTGGACTCGTCTGAGGCATTTCCTCATCGAGATCCTGCAAAAAGAAGATGACAGTATTATAATTCATTTCAAGAAAGGATGTTCTCTGTAAGATTAAGTGAAGGTCATCATGGCTATGATTCTGAATGTTTGGTAGGAAGGAAAATACACTATAGAAGTGACCGACTGGTCAATTGACTATCGTCTGCAGACCACTAGAACTACAATTTTCTCAGTTAATTGTAACTGATGAATTTGGTATTTGATTCTTTCTTCATATCTTAAAATCCTGGGTCTGGGTCCACATCCTGACATGTTGAACAACACTGACCATAAGAATTAAGCTAACATATAGATCAAATTCAGGTTGTCCAGGTATTCATACAGACCAAAGGGATTCCATTACCATCCCCCCACCAGAGGAAGGATAATTTAAACACTACAGTCCTCCCAAGTCATATTTGGGTGGATTATGGCTTAATACACACATAGATGTTATACTGACCCACACTTTGAAAAACATCTTGTGAGATTGTCCTCACATGCCTTTGTCTATGTAAGCCACACTACATGAATATGAATATGCACTCACTGCACCAATGACCATATTGTTAGACTTAACTGTGTGCCACAAATTCTGACATTGATTAGCACACTGGATTTAACCTACCTTTCCAACCACAGTGAGTACACCAAGCATTGGACTTGTCTGGTTCAGGTCACTTACAGTCCACTCAATCTGGCTTTTGTGACTTGTCATCTGCAGCAGATCATGCATGGAAGAGAGATACGGTAAAAATACAGAGAATCTAACAGTCAGGAGGATATCTGAAGTTTGGACAATAAAACATGCTACTGTTAATACAAAATAATGGTGGCAAAACATTGTTATGAACCTCTCTGGATAGTTTCATTACGATGTAAAGTGTGGGATGAAAATCTTTCTTCCATTAAGATATACCTGTTCAACAACTTCCTTTGTTGATGGGGAATTTGTGGTGTCTGGACTCTTCTGAGGCATTTCCTCATCGAGATCCTGCAAAAAGAAGATGACAGTATTATAATTCATTTCAAGAAAGGAAGTTCTCTGTAAGATTAAGTGAAGGTCATCATGGCTATGATTCTGAATGTTTGGTAGGAAGGAAAATACACTATAGAAGTGACCGATTGGTCAATTGACTATAGTCTGCAGACCACTAGAACTATGATTTTCTAAGTTGATTGTAGCTGATGAATTTGATGTTTGATTCTTTCTTTAAATCTGAAAATCAGTTTGGGAGAATGGTCCCATTCTATCTTAAAAAGGTGGCCAGAAGATTTTTGCAGGGAGATGCTGTGCCTTTGTAGCTGATGAATTTGCACTGATTCATTCTAAATAGGATCTTTTCTTGCAACATAATTATGACTGGTGTCTGGGTCCACATCCTGACATGTGTCGAACAACACTGACCATAAGAATTAAGCTAACATATAGATAAAATTCAGGTTGTCCAGGTATTCATACAGACCAAAGTGATTCCATTACCATCCCCCCACCAGAGGAAGGAACCTTTAAACACTAAAGTCCTCCCAAGTCATATTTGGGTGGATTATGGCTTAATACACACACACACACACTCAGATGTTATACTGACCCACACTTTGAAAAGCATCTTGTGAGATTGTCCTCACATACCATTGTCCATGTAAGCCACACTACATGAATATGAATGTGCTCTCACACTGCACCAATGACCATATTGTTAGACTTAACTGTGTGCCACAAATTCTGACATTGATTAGCACGCTGGATATAACCTACCTTTCCAACCATGGTGAGTACATCAAGCATTGGACTTGTCTGGTTCAGGTCACTTACAGTCCTCTCAATCTGGCTTTTGTGACTTGTCATCTGCAGCAGATCATGCATGGAAGAGAGATACGGTAAAAAAACAGAGAATCTAACAATCAGGAGGACATCTGAAGTTTGGACAATGAAACATCCTACTGTTAATACAAAGTAATGGTGGCAAAACATTATGAACCTTTCTGGATAGTTTCATTATGATGTAAAGTGCAAGATGAAAATCTTTCTTCCATTAAGATATACCTGTTCAACAACTTCCTTTGTTGATGGGTAATTTGTGGTCTCTGGACTCTTCTGAGGCATTTCCTCATCGAGATCCTGCAAAAAAAAGATGACAGTATTATAATTCATTTCAAGAAAGGAAGTTCTCTGTAAGATTAAGTGAAGGTCATCATGGCTATGATTCTGAATGTTTGGTAGGAAGGAAAATACACTATAGAAGTGACCGACTGGTCAATTGACTATAGTCTGCAGACCACTAGAACTATGATTTTGTAAGTTGATTGTAGCTGATGAATTTGATGTTTGATTCTTTCTTTAAATCTGAAAATCAGTTTGGGAGAATGGTCCCATTCTATCTTAAAAAGGTGGCCAGAAGATTTTTGCAGGGAGATGCTGTGCCTTTGTAGCTGATGAATTTGCACTGATTCATTCTAAATAGGATCTTTTCTTGCAACATAATTATGACTGGTGTCTGGGTCCACATCCTGACATGTGTCGAACAACACTGACCATAAGAATTAAGCTAACATATAGATAAAATTCAGGTTGTCCAGGTATTCATACAGACCAAAGTGATTCCATTACCATCCCCCCACCAGAGGAAGGAACCTTTAAACACTACAGTCCTCCCAAGTCATATTTGGGTGGATTATGGCTTAATACACACACACACACACACACACACACACACTCAGATGTTATACTGACCCACACTTTGAAAAGCATCTTGTGAGATTGTCCTCACATACCATTGTCCATGTAAGCCACACTACATGAATATGAATGTGCTCTCACACTGCAGCAGTGACCATGCTGTTAGACTTAACTGTGTGCCACAAATTCTGACATTGATTAGCACACTGGATTTAACCTACCTTTCCAACCACAGTGAGTACATCAAGTACTGGACTTGTCTGGTTCAGGTCACTCACAGTCCTCTCAATCTGGCTTTTCTCATTCGTCATCTGCAGCAGATCATGCATGGAAGAGAGATACAGTAAAATACAGAGAATCTAACAGTCAGGAGGATATCTGAATTTTGGACAATGAAACAACCTACAGTTAATACAAAGTAATGGTGGCAAAACATTTTATGAACCTCTCTCGATAGTTTCATTATGATGTAAAGTGCAAGATGAAAATCTTTCTTCCATTAAGTTATACCTGTTCAACAACTTCCTTTGTTGATGGGGAATTTGTGGTCTCTGGACTCTTCTGAGGCATTTCCTCATCAAGATCCTGCAAAAAGAAGATGACAGTATTATAATTCATTTCAAGAAAGGATGTTCTCTGTATGATTAAGTGAAGGTCATCATGGCTATGATTCTGAATGTTTGGTAGGAAGGAAAATACACTATAGAAGTGACCGACTGGTCAATTGACTATAGTCTGCACACCACTACAATTATAATTTTCTAAGTTAATTGTAAGTGATGAATTTGATATTTGATTCTTTCTTTACATTTGAAAATCCTGGGTCTAGGTCTACATCCTGCCATGTGTCCAACAACACTGACCATAAGTATTAAACTAACATACAGATCAAATGCAGGTTGTTCAGTTGTTAATACAAACCAAAGTGATTCCATTACCATCCCCCCACCAGAGGAAGGAACCTTTAAATGCTACAGTCCCCCCAAGTCATATTTGGGTGGTTCACAGTTTAATACACACACACTCAGATGTTGTACTGATCTACACTTTGAATAACATCTTGTGAGATTGTCCTTACAAACCATCGTCCGCATAATCCACATTACATGAATGTGAATGAACACACACACTCCAAAAATGACCACATTAGAAAACATAATATTGTGCCTCAAGTAATGACATTAATTGGAAAAATAAATGTAATTTACCTTTTCAACTCTGGTGACTAGGTCAAGCACTGGCCTTGCCTGGCTCAAGTTGCTCATAGCCATTTCAATCTGGCTATTGTCACTTGTCATCTGTAGTAGATAATGTATAAAAGAGAGGTACAATACCAAGAAAATGTTATTATGAATCTCTCTGGACAGTTTGTAAGATGCAAAGTACAAGATGAAAATCTATCTTCCATTAAGATATGGATATACCTGTTCAACAGTTTCATTTGTTGATGTGGAACTTGTGGTCTTGGGAGTTTCCTGAATTATTTTCTCATCGAGAGCCTGCAAAAGTTAAAAATAGTTTGACAAAATGATGTTCTCTGTGTGACATTAAGTGAAGGTGATTCTGAATGTTTGGTAGGGAGGAAAATGTACTATACATGTGTTTTTAGTCAACTGACTGGTTAGCTGACTGCAATCTGCAGACGACTAAAAACTATAATTATCTTGGTTAATTGTAACTGATGAATTTGATACTTTTTTTTAAATCTCTGACAGTCCATGTCCTAGAATGGTCCCATGCTATCTGAAAGAGGTGGCCAGAAGCGTTTTGCAGGGAGATGCTGTGCCTTTGTAGCTGATGAATTTGCACTGATTCATTGTAAATAGGATCTTTTCTTGCAACATAATTATGACTGGTGTCTTGGTCTACATCCTGACGTGTCGAACAATACTGACCATAAGAATTAAGCTAACATATAGATAAAATTCAGGTTGTCCAGGTATTCATACAGACCAAAGTGATTCCATTACCATCCCCCCACCAGAGGAAGGAACCTTTAAAACACTATACAGTCCTCCCAAGTCATATTTGGGTGGATTATGGCTTAATACACATACACACACACTCAGATGTTATACTGACCCACACTTTGAAAAGCATCTTGTGAGATTGTCCTCACATACCATTGTCCATGTAAGCCCACTACATGAATATGAATGTGCTCTCACACTGCACCAATGACCATGTTGTTAGACTTAACTTTGTGCTACAAATTCTGACACTGATTAGCATACTGGATTTAACCTACCTTTCCAACCACGGTGAGTACATCAAGCACTGGACTTGTCTGGATTTTCTCACTTGTCTTCTTCTGCAGATCATGCATGGAAGAGAGCTACATTAAAAATACAGATAATCTAACAGTCAGGAGGATATCTGAAATTCGGACAATGAAACATCCTACTGTTAATACAAAGTAATGGTGGCAAAACATTGTCATGAACCTCTCTGGATAGTTTGATTACGATGTACAGTGCAAGATGAAAATCTTTCTTCCATTAAGATATACCTGTTCAACAACTTCTTTTGTTGATGGGGGACTTTCGGTCTCTGGACTTTTCTGAGGCATTTCCTCATCGAGATCCTGCAAAAAAACCCCAAAAAACAACACAACAAGCTGAACAACAACAACAAAAACAACAACAGTAATGTAAACTCATTTGATGAAACAATTTTCTCCGTGTGAGATTTTGTGAATGTCCACTTTTTTTGCTTTTTTGCGCAAAGATGTTTTTGATGTAGATGATACTATAGTGCGTTGCCCATCTAAAGACAATCTTCCATATTCTGAAGCTG